>NW_027509812.1:4132500-4327500 GCF_048541705.1 Temnothorax americanus
CGATGCGTTTCACGCCCTTAATGTTTATGCTAATACCTACATGAGTTTGCGATTATTAATGATTATTGCGCTTATATAGTCGCTTCGTTATTACTCTATTTTTTTCCAGATAATTACATTATCGGACAATTATTCTAATTACGCGCGTGACGACGAGTCATAAACGTTCTACCATTTCTACCGTTAATAATTTAAAATGCAAATATTGACCTATATTCTATAGATTGTTGCCCATGTTAATACTTTGGATATGGATAAAAAACAAGCTTATATTAAATTTAATTATTTGTTAATTATATATTATATATATTTAATAATTCATTTAATGTCATTCAATCTAATAATTTTTTTTGTTGTGTACGTAAAATGTTTCTTGTTAATTATTCAACAATAACAAGTATACTTACACCTTAAATATAATCCAGAGTTAGGCGCTCGGTTAGGCGTTATAAGAGAGATTCGAGATTTTGAGCAGAAACGAAAACGAATATTCGATGAAGAGATTTTGAGGCTCCGGGGCGTATCTGCTTCTACACTCAATCATATTCCTTTTTTGTTTTATCTTCGTTCGTTGGACCAAAATATCTTTCACTCCCGGTTGAACCGGCCGGGGGACATTTCTTTTTCATGCGTGCGTTGATAAAGATAAGTATAGTGATGAACACGAGAAAAATCTAACTTGATATAATTTTACTGTAAGTTTAAGAGATATATATATATATATACTAATTTAAATGGTATAACTTGATAAAAATTACATTTGCTCGAGTTGTTCTTATACAAGTCTCTTTATGAGATTTACTCATATTATTTAGACGTTACGAATAACATTCTTAAATAAACCCGAAATCTTCTTCGCAGACTCATTTATCATGTCGTTTATCGTATGGATCTCCCTCGTGGAACGCACGCGTTCTCACGAGGGAGTGTAGATCCATACGCACGCGCAACTGTATCGAATGTAAAACCAAATCCAGACACTGATGAAATCAATGAAGTAATATCAAACGCTCGTTTACATAAGCGTTTCGCGATGCAAAAACACTGCCGGAATGCGCAGGAATTTTCGTAATTGGAGATCGGCAGTCTCTCTTGTGTTGCGCAACTTCTTTGAGTTGCTTTGGCCGGTAGTAGTAAAGTACCACCGCCATGCATTCGCTCGGTGACGCGTCCTCGTTATGATTCATCTAATGCGATTAATTATTTCGTTAACGAAATTATTTCTGCTACAGAACTTACGACCTACTTTTCAACCTGAAACATTTTATTTTTAAATTAAACGATATCACGATATCTTTACGAAGGAAAACTTTTTGATCGTTTAGCAAGGTGTACTATACGTGGAATGACGATCAGCGAGCAAGAGTTGAAAGATAGAATTAATACCCTATATTCCGTAGGATTAAAAATAAAAGTAGCCAAAGTTACGAAATTATATCCCGTGCGTAATAAGCGCTGCGCAGAAAGACGATGATTTTTTACGTGAATGCAACGCGACACTGAAGGATTAAATGGCTCGCTCGCGTGCGTGAATGACGATACCACGTGTCTACCTCTGTTTGCATTTCTCGCTGAGATGATGGTTATCTCGCATTGCGACGCACATTCGTGCGTCCTTCTGGTCATGCCTCCGACTGCGTAAACAGGATATCCAAATGACACCTATGGCGCACACACTGCAATTTCGTTATACTCTGTGGGAATGCGCTGTGGAAGCGACGGAAAATTGTATTATATACAATTCACGCACGCGAGCAATATGAGACTCGGAGACGACAACCAGACGACGGCAAATTTATTTATTAGATTTCCGCAATGTGTGTGTGTGTGTCTATTTTTAATTCTTCGCAGTATTTTTAATTAGATTCATTTCTTGTTAAATCTAATTGAATTTTTTAATTGTTTATGGGCTAAAATTGGGCAGTTTTTATCTCTAGTTTTATAGTAAACATTTTAAGAGAGAGATCTTATAGCTTGGAAATATTTATATAAACTGAGCACATTTTCTCTCTCTTACTTTTTTATATAAATATATACACATTTATATATACATTATAAACATATTATTAATCTAGTTGCAGGTTTTATGTTTCGATTTGTGTAAAAGAATGTAATATCACATTCTTTTTTTTTCGACAAGTCCTTAAAAGTGCAATTTTCAAAAATTTTATTATTGAAACATCTTGGATTTCTGAGTCACAATGCGGTATCGTCATAAAATGTTCTGTGCGTAAATATTTTTTCAAAACTGACCTTCCTCTCGTCGATAAGAGCCTTCATGCTACACACCGCGGCAAAGAATAAAAAAGTCGAAAAGGGGAGATAGTTTTCCGGAGAGGAACTTTTGACCTGGGAAATAATGTAATGCCTATATGTGCTGTACATATATGAGGCATTGCCCGCCGCCGCGCCGCGCCACGAGGGATATCAGTGTATTATCGATCGAAGGCGGAACTCGTTTGACCGGGTTACCTAAGTTTTATCGAGTAATTACGTGGGAACAGTATGTACGGCATAATGTTTATACCGTGGGATTTGATTTTCCATAAAAAAGACAAAATATCTGTCAATGGACTTGTATATATCTGCTTTCTATTTGGATTAGACAATTTGACGAATCTCCTCATCTTTGTCACTCTTAACTTTGAGATTGCATTCTTGAGCAATCAAGTTCTCAATATGAAAATATTGCAACGGTGATATTGTGTGTGCACCGTTTTATTTATTTCCATTAATATATTTATATATATATGTATGTATATATATAAATATATAAAATATTTTATGTCGATATATTTCAAAAATTACTACGGCAACAAGGCAACAATTAATTCATTGAGACTTAATTGATTTACCATCTCTTTTCAGATTATAATCTTATTTTATGCAACCAAAAAAATTGACAATAAATTAATTAAAAGACAGCGATACGAGTCAAGCGCGGAATATATGTACATACGTATATGTATCTAATTCGTTTTTTCATTAATGTTGTGAAATATATAATTGGCGCTTTATATTTTTAATATACTATTTAAATAAAAAAGTTTCAAGATTTTAATAAATCCTTAAGAGAAAATTCTGGTAAGATATATATTTTTTTATTTCGTCTTTTATATAAGAAAAATTTCGTCGTCGCTTATGATCGGCGTGGAATTCTTCTTCATTCAAACTCCATAATTTTGAAATCTGGCTGACGTTTGCGGCATCACGTGCGTATCGCCACCATCGTGCGACGACGGGAGGTCTCAGGTAAAACTGACATCGTTAACGTTGACCGGCCAGAATTTCCTTCTCGTGAAAGAGGACAAAGAAAAGCCAGGGGAGTAAGCGTATATACGCCGAGAAATGGCCCGTGGCCAAATGGCGTGCACGTGCGAATAGAGCTATTCCTGGGCAGTAAATAAAAGAGCCTGCCAGTCGAGGAATACTCTGGCCGCTACTGATGGCGCTTAAACGTTGCTGCTTGACCGTGAAAATTTTTGGACACGTTAGCTAATTTTAATGCTATGCCTATATTTAAAGGTATACCACCTACGTTAGCAACACACGTTTCGACTAGTTATTTGATGTTTGATGGGAGTCTCACTCGATTCGATTTTATATGTGTGATGTTTTATTATATATTGATAAAAATATGCCGCCGAAGTAGGTATATAACGGAGCAGTTTATATATTTGCTGGTATATAATATTACCATATTTCCATAATTATAAATATGTGTTATACAGTAAAAGTCTAATTTCTTAATCCAATTTATTAATTAGTTTTGTAAAGATGAAATTATTAATTATATAGTTATGTAGTCACATAATTTAAACTACAGCATTTAGTTAAAATAACTTTGCATTTACATAAAAATTCTTTATCTTATCCACATTTTTTGAGACGTTAAAAATAGAGTTTTGTTTTACTCAAAATTCATTAGATTTCGCGGATAATATATAAATTGAATACAAAATATTTAGACATTAGGGGAGACCGGGGCTAACTCGACACCGGGGCGAACTTGACACTAGGCTTTTTGCCACGTTAAATCTATCGTAGAAACTTGCCTTTCCTACTGTAAATGCGTCTATATGTGCCAGTATTATCAACGGAATTCGGTAACATTCTGAGTTATAGTGTAATTTTTAACGCGACATAAGCGTTTTTGATAGTGAAAAGTAATTTTTCTGATCTCTCGAAAATGGTCTACTCTTTCATCGAGCTTTCGGGCAAAACTAAGCGACGTACAGCAAAATTTCGTCAAGCGATTTTGTATACCTGAAGGAACGCTCTTTAAATGTGTACCATTAACGTTGCTTGAAAATTTTAATTAATTGTTGAAACGTGCCTTTGAAAAAAACTGCGTCGAGAGTTTACCCCGTTTATTTTTCAATTTGAAAATTTGTCTTCGCGTCACTTTTCCTTTCCTGGGGGCAAAACTAAGCGACGTGCAACAAAATTTCCTTAAGCAATTTTGTACCTGAAGCAACGCTCTTTAAATGTGTACCATTAACGTTGCTTTAAAATTTTAATTAATTGTTGAAACGTGCCTTTGAAAAAATTGTGTCGAGTTAGCCCCGGTCTCCCCTAAACACTAAATTTACCGTGATGTTTTCTCGATATAATTGTCATCTATAATATATTATACCGCGACACGGGTCAGAATTACCTATGTTAATCAGATGCTTGATTTCGAGATCAACGGTCGATTTCACGACAACCAAGTCACGTCATCTCGAGTGCACAATCTGTCTAGCAGAATGCATAGAAAGAGAAATCGCTAATTCTCCTTTTCATCATCGTGACACGCGGTGTTCTTCGGCGACTGAGGAGCGCGGAGCGTCGCAATTCGCAATAGCATGCGAGATTGATTGCATTTCTAGCGCCGATATTAAATCGCGAGAGGTGATCGATAATCCTTAGCCATTGTATGCTAATAACTAAGGCAGGCAGGTTGAGAAGAAAACAGCGATTATTTTGTTAGAGCCGCGTCGTCCGACGTGAGTCGCGACTCGCGACACGTATGTCGACGACGAGCGTTGCAATATTTATATCTTATGTATTAGAGAAAAAGAATTTGAGCGTGCGGAATCGCGGACGGGCTTTCCGGTCCGCACGTGTTGCACACTGTCTGCATATTGGGGCGTCGGCGTCGTAAGAAACCCTATAGTGGGATCGCAGATGTGCATCGTAATTACGGAAAGAGACGATCGTTGTTAAGCGAACCTCAATCGTGCGCTGTTCTTGGTCGCGAGTCGCGACTAAGAACAATTGCTCTTTGAACTTAAAACGTGGAAAGACGTAGAAACGTATATCATTTTGCCTTTTTTATACCTTTCTCAGGAGATATTACTGCACGTTTTTCGATTAGATTAAAATCATTTTTTAATTCTTACGTGCGTTAAACGATAGTCGCCTCCTTTTTCGTTCGTTTCCTCCAATGTCCCTTCATCGTCCATTAATCCGATGTATGTTTCTCTCTTTCTCCCGCGCGGGTCATTACCCTTTCACTTTTTCTCTCTCTTTCTTTTTTTCTCCCTCTTCTTCCTCACCCGTCATACATACTACGCATAAATGTATTCAAGCGTGACGTGGGTGAGGACGAGGGTGTCGCGCGGCTTGGTATAAAGCACGATGACTGCCGCAACGGAGGATCCTGAGTGTGTTACGCACGACACACTGCGGCTATAGGGATGCTAACAATGTTTCAATAACATCGATAACTACATGGTTTTATACTTTCACAACTGTCGATCATGTTATATTTTATAGAGAACGGTGAACTTTGTATACTCGTTGAGCGCGGTCAATGATATAGAGACTAGAGAGACAGTATAGGATAATTTTGAGAAATCGTCAACATAGCTGTACCCAATCAAATTTTTTTTGCTAATTTTGAAAGGTCGATCGTTTTCTCTAATCGTTTCGATTGTCAAAACTACAATACCCTATATGGAAGAAATACGTGTATCAGAGTTCTTTATTATATATTATCAACAACTATATATATATATATATATATATATATATATATATATATTATATTTTTTCCCGTAATTTTTTTTTGTATTAATATTCTTGTTCTGTATACATCAAAGTATTTAGATGTGATTAAGATCATAAAGTGTATATTTAGTGCGAGCCATCACTCTTTCTAAAGTTTGGATATGTTATTAATTGTTAAAACGCTAAAACATTTTCCATGTATGAAAAAATGTTTTCGCTTATATTAAAAAAAAATTTACCTGATGCGATAAAAGATCAAAGTTTCGACCATGTGTGCGTGTGAATTCTTCTCTTATTTACAAAAAAGGTATTCAAGCCTTCGCTAATTACATAATTAATGCATGGCTACCAATATTCCCGGTAACGAAACAGTTTCGTGTTGTCTGTTCGAGCACGCGTCGCACCCTTTTTTCCGCATCTTTCTCCATCGCTTTTATATTCCAACCTGTTCCATCCGGTCGGCCGTGTGCACAATCTCGCTTATCCGCCCTCGCTGGTGTTATAATGCCCTTTTTCCTAACATCTCTCCCTTCGGCTCTCCTTGAAGATCAACGATCTCGAATACGAGTCCTTTGGGACGCCCCTTCATGAGGCGATGTTTAGGCCAACCGCAAAGTGCTCTTAAAGGTCCAAATATATGTATATATATGTATATCCACTACACATTCAGCGACATGATCGATCAATAGTGCACTGACCAGATTTAAAGATCGATATTAAGATTGATTTCAATTTAAATCAAAATGTACACTTGTTTACGATATTAATCGACATTGGGAGGCGTGGTCCCAAGTTTCAAAAAGTCCGGAAAGATTCTACTATATAAGATTAATAAAATAGAGGTGAACAAATAAACACGAAAAATATGTAGCTATTATGTAAAGTTGAAAGTATTTCTCATATTTCGCCGTATTTAGACCGCATTTAGTACCAAAGGCAAATTGTAACAAAGTCATACCTGTCTTGGAACTTCAGCGAAAGTTTTCAGTGGAAACTAAGAGAAAGATATACTCATATATTTAAAATGCGTATGCTGAAAAATCTAATATCGTATAATATAAAAATCAAAGATATATATATATATATATATATATATATATATATATATATATAGTATATGTTTAACGCACTAACATTTGGAAATCATCAATATGTGAACGATTTAGACTTTGGCAATTATTTTTGCTAGTTTTCCTCGTTTTTCTCATTACGATATTATGCTTAGTCATTTATTTGCCTGTTGTAGTGTCAATGATTAAATGTCTGTTACGTTCATTTATCAGATTACATCGTGCGAACTTACATCGAGAGGCCTTGCACACGCGGTATCTCTTTCTCTCTCTTTCTTTCTGTTTCTCTCCCTCTCTCTTTTGACGGGAAGAAATGGGCAGCAGAGAGGAAAGAAGGAGCTACGTACACATATATAAGGCATATGTGAGTGAGTGAGATGATGTCACCGCGGCCGGGTGCACATCGTGACGTTATCACTTAATTTTAGACCACCGTATCTCTCATTCAAATTTGCGAGGCACCGTTGTCTCGCAGCGTCGGAGGTTCGAATAAGCTCGCGAAAGCTTTAGAGCGCGATGCAATCAATGTTATTAAAAACTTGTATAGCACTAAATATATTAAAGGTAATACATATCTGTTATACGTGATAATTTTATGCGAATAAAGTTTGTCCGCCAAGTCTGCGTAATTTTTTTTGACAACTAATATACTTGGACCACAAGTTGGTAGCACAAGTTTAAATTTAAGAAAACATGAGAAACGTAATTTTATCCAAGAATAATGGACGGGAGTGTCGCATAATTACATTATTCCATATAAACTTACCATTGATTTCGGGATAATAACTGCATACGAATAGCAATTTCAATCATGATGTACCTGCATAAATTATAATCTCGAGTACAATATCTCGCGGGTTCTATATATATATATACTTTGCTCGCGTGTGTGACCGTACGAGTGTCACACCGTTAACATCAACGATGGCTTTAATGACTTGTGCATGGCGTGTGTTCAAATGACAAGTCGCGACGGCGATTCGCCGAAGCTTAAGTACTTGACAACGGTCAATTCTTTCGTGTTTTGAGGATGCTCACACTTTGCTATTGAGCATGCACAAGTACGTTTAATTTGTGCACCAATGGCATTTCTTGTGTCACTTGTTTGCTTCTCTGTTTTTGAATGCTCTTCGGGCTTCTTTTGCCGTTGGCGCGAATAAATAGCGTTTTATTTATATATAATTTGTTAAACTTTGATAAAGTCGCGGGAGAGGGAAACTAGCTAGACAGACGTCAATTTTGGACTTTCTGGTAAAATTACCTTAGTTTATTAATCTTACGAGAAGTGAACGGTCTCATATGAGAGAACCATTGATTTGATTAAAGCCCCTTTGCTCCAACACCAAATGTGAAAGGATCTAGACGCAACTTGGAGCAATTCAATAGCGCGAGTTCACGCTTCTAGACTTCTAGTATATCAAAAAGATTTGTCACACTTATGGATTTGTTAATAAATATCCGTAAAATATCGATTTATTTTTTTTACGCGTGCACGGCATGAAATAAAATTCCATAAATCTTATAATGAAACATGAATTGAAAAAGCAAACAAAAAAAGAACAGCGAGACGCTCATGATGAAAGCGAGTTCACCAAAAATTTACCCTTTCACCGCGCGCGGGCAGATAAATGTCCCGGGTTGAAAGTTCTCTCTTGTTAGCCCGAAGGTCAGTGTCCGTGTAACGATGAGCAGTATTCTGCTATATAGTAATCCCCGTGAACCTACCAATAAAGATTAGTTTCGTTCTTGACGCGCCGTTAAGACGTCTTTTTATTGCCACCGATGCGATATGACCGTTTCAAGCATCGAACGAGGTAATCCAATATTTGTCAGAGAACAAACGAAATATCTACGAAAGTAAAAAATATATCTACATGCAGAAACAAAATCAAGTAAACCGAGAAAAGAGAGTAAGCATAGCAATTTAAAAAGCAAATTTTTTTCTTTAATATTTTACACATTTCAACTAATGCACGTGAATATATTTCGATCATGAACGAAAGCAAATGACCACTGAAACTCGTGCGAGTTTGCGTATCTATCGGGCGTCACCGGTCGCATCCTGCCTATTGTGAAAGTATGTATGTACCCCATTAGCGGTAATCCGATATTTCTGGTAGAACGCAATTACGCGCGGTAAAAAGCAGTTTCAACAAACCGAATTGACGTGAGTGCGCTTGTACGGGAAATGCGACGTGCTCTCTATGTTTAGATAACCGCGCGCGCGCGCTATCGATTCGTCAAGATATTCTTAGACGTCTCAATTCGCGCGGTTGATTCTTCACAGACGAATTAATTTTTTTTTTAAGCAACACTTTGCACAATTGGAGATTCATATTGCCGTTACACTGAAAGGGAAAGCGCACTGCAGCGAAGTGAAACCGACGATCCGACCGCTTCGTACCGTTCGAAGTGTGTTTTGACCTTAACAATTACATCCATAGGGCATAGCAGAAATCGTTGCTTTCTCCCACAGTTACTAATTTTCCGACATATTTTACCAGTAGTACGAAGAGTAGGAAGACAGAAAATATGTAATGAAACAAAAGCAACAATTTAATAAAAGGCACATATTTTTGTTATTGACAGATATATATAATGTACATTTTATACATCTACGCACAACATATATGTAAGGAACAAGAAAAACCTGTTTACTTTTCTAAAATGTCTTAATTAGAAGGTATCTTTTTAATTTTTTTACACTTTTATGACAATGTCTGTATTGTCTGTAGCCAACGCCGCCGTACACGTTGAGGAGTTTGGAACGTCAGAAAAATAGAGTTATCATTTGAACAGCGATAATGAAAATGAACGCCCGTTTATCGTTTATATATTTCTCGCTCGTTTCTCAAAGGAAAACTCGTTCTGTGTTCCTTCGTTACACGGTCGAAAAATGAAAGAGAGACGTACTCGCTCCAGTTGAGTATAGAAACCATAGCTCCAGAACAAATATTATGCTAATGCGACAGAATTGTAGCATCGCAGTCAGTAGTCATTGCCACGAAATGGAAACAGAAATCGTGTTACGTTGCTGGAAATTGTAACTTGGTCTGGTCACTGAAGGAGAACGCGCGTGTTTTGGCTTTCTCCAAGGAGCAAAAGATCAGGCAGAAGTGTTGAATTAATCTAACGTCGAGTATAAAGGTGATGTTTGTGTATACGTACGCTTATCCAACAGAGCAAAAAGAACTAGAGCAAAAAACGTGTGCATATCTGCATCACGCACAAAATATCCTCCGTTACCAGTTTCATACCACGTGTGCGTAGTGCACGCATGTGTGTGCATTTATGTGAGCAAACACACGAACACGCCGTATACAATTTAAGGAAATATTAAAAAACGAATTAATATTGTTGATAATATTTGTTTGCAACCATTTAGAAATATAAATATAATCAACTCCGGAATGTAAAGAAGATGTTTAAAATTCAGATAAAATATGAAATTACTTAGCCGATCGCGTTATAACAACGGTATAACGGTAAAGTATTATATATTGTTTTTTCTTGTGTGTGCGCAGGCCTCTATGGATCTACCACCGGATAAAGCGAAACTTTTGAAACAATATGACAACGAAAAAAAATGGGACATCATATGCGACCAAGTGAGTACATATATACGTTATTTAAAGATTGAGATAGAATCGTAGACAGAAAAATCAGAGATTGGAATCGCTGTATAGGGAAAATAATACAAAAGATATTGACCTATTTATCATATTTCTTTTTACATTATTACCATCGTTACTATTATTATTGAGATGATTTAATTCTATTAATTTTATATACGACGTTTATACGGCATTTTTATCGCGGCACCGCTGACTTTTTTTTAATCGACATTATCGGCATTACAACGGCATTAGCTTATATAATAAAATATAATGAAACAATTCAAAATGAAAAGATAGAAGTGCATTCTCAAGGGATAATCGCGAGTCACGGTTCATTCCGATGATGCTTGAGCCAGCCTGTAGAGCATATGCGTAACACAAGACGGATGTAACGCAAGCCATGCTATTATACGGTGCGGCCTGCAAAAAATACGCAGCATCCCTTTTCACGACGGCATTCATGTACTCGTAGCCATGTTCCCGTCTCCAAATGTTATTGGCGAGGCCGCCTCACAGACAGCAATTCATAGAAGCTAATCTTTGCAAGGCTCGGTCGGCAACGACAAACGGAATATCTTTCAGAACTTTCAGAACTTGGAAAATCTAAAAAAAAGTTTTTTTCTTTCAAATCTGCTCCCCTTAATTCTAACTGCCACGCGGTAATCATCTAGTGACAGGGAGGGTGAATAAACACTGGCACTTGCATCTCGAATCGCTTTAACCGTAACAAAAATTATAATTAATAATTCAGTATTAATTCAGAAATCAAAGATAATTTGTCATTTTGCTGTGGTTTCAAAATTAACGCTTTAGAATTAAAGAGTTGTAAATGTCAAATTATCTTTACGGCAGAGATCGTGGATATTACGTGAATTTGAAAGGTTCATATGAAATCGTTTGTCACAATATTTATATTTGCAGGAAAGAGTACAAGCTAAAGATCCACCGTCCCATTACCTGGCGAAGTTACGTACTTACCTGGATCCCACAGCATCGCGAAGCCATCGAGTATGTTGTTTTATTTTATTTTTTTATATTTTTTTGTCTCTCCAATATTATTTTCTCGAATATTAACGCATCATGGATTATTCATATATTTCGTTACTTTTTATTTAAACGTATGTTAATATAATTAATTTTTCGAGCAAAATTAAATATATTTTAAAAACATGCTCACTGCATAATTAACACAAATATGTCTATTTGACACTCGCATATCACATATTATTAATAAAGTTGTTTATGCACGTCAACATATGTTATTGATTTGCACATCGATCAATGATATTTTTATTATTTTTAATATTAAATATTTAACAAAAATATATTGGTTCAGAATGCTGCAATTTGATTTTAAACATTTGTGTATATAAATATTTTATTTCTTCGTATTTGAAATAATTGTACCGTATTACACCGCCAACCGCAAGAAGTTTGTTATCAAACGGATACTAATGATTACACAGTCGTATCGTTTCTTTATGTTCTTCCAGAAAAGGAAAATGGTCGGCGAATCAACGTCGACCCAAGTATTACGTGACTTGGAGATATCCTTACGCACAAATCATATTGAGTAAGTGAATCTAGCACGTATTTAATCGTTATAATAATAATTTATTGTTTATTTGCCATTTCGATTATTAATTTGCGTCGTCTATGTTTGTTGTTTGATTGGCTGCGTGCCAGTCTAATAGACGTGCCGTTTTAACTATTTTATAAAAAGAAAAAAAAATCTTTAAAACTGGTACTTGACTGTCTTTAACAACGACAATATTGGTATTTTTTCTTTTAAATATTTTTAACAAGATTTTCAAACGAGTGTAAATTCAAAGTCTTGGAATTTGGACGTTTTCCAAGTGCTTGTACTTTTTTTAATATAAAAAAATAGGAAGAATTCACTTTTCATTTTGTGCAATGTAATTCAAGTCCATTGTATTAATCATTGATCGCATAAATAATTATACTAATAAGATTCAGTGTACAAGTTTATTTGTTCGTGATATAAGATTTTTTTCGAAAAACCTGTATTCTGAGCTGAACAGTATTATACAGATGGGTGAGGGAGTTCTTGGACGAAGAAAATCAAGGCCTGGATGCCTTGATAGACTATCTCAGCTTCAGGCTATTGATGATGCGGCATGAGCAACGGCTGTTGGAATCGCACACAAGTTCCGAGGAAAAATTACAAACCGGTAAGAACGTGATTAGAAAAAAAAAAGGGAAAATCAGAGAATCTATTTTAGCCCGTTAGAGAATCATAATAAATTAGGTACGCATTCTAATCTGTTGGAATTGACAACGAGTGTAAGATTTCTAGTTGCGATAAACTGTGTGGAGTAGGAGTAGATAATTTATATATCACAGGTCAAATTCCATATACATAATTTATCTAGAAAAAATTAATATTTTCTTGTTTTTCGTTATAGTCATAACGTGCTGCGATAATATTATTGGTAAAAGTTACGCATTACCCGTGCGGAAAATATTTTTAAAAGAAGAAAATTTCTGTCTTTGTAAAGATTATTAAAATGAATATTATATTTGTAAGATAATTAAATATTAATACTTTTGTGTGACAAACTGGCTTATCGTAGATTAAAAACATAGTCGATAATAATATTAACACAGCGGGCACTGGCGATACCTCACCATTGAACAACGGATGCTTGAGGCCACCTCTCCACGATCTCAAAGACAGTCCTGGGGTCAAAAGGAGATCTCGACACGTGGCACGTCTAAATATGGGTGAAGCAAAGGATGATATTCACGTTTGCATACTATGCATGCGTGCCATCATGAATAATAAGGTGACGATCAGTTCCGATAAACCTTTTTGCTTCTCAAGTTTAAAATTCTTTGCAAAGCAAATATTTGTGTATCCTTTATTTTTAAACGACACATTAATATATTTTGATATAACGTACATTTACATAACGCAACATATGTATAAGCACATCCATTATTATCGCATGCGTATATAATAAAATAAATATTTATATCGATTTTTTACAGTACGGATTTAATATGGTAATTCAACACAGAGAAGCCATCAATTGCATTGCATTGAGCTTAATCCATAAAAGTTTGAGGTGAGTCACGTATTGTCTATTATCTATTATTGTCTCGTATTTCTTAGAAAGTCTATGACATTTATAAACGTGTGAAACAATATCCGTAATGCGTATACGCCGCAACAACTTAGTCGTTCATTTTATATTCAAATGACTACACAAGTTCTTGCTTCATCACATCCTGAATGGATTATCGTTTAAAAATTATCTTTTTATATATCACATTATTTCAAATAAATGCTTCCATGGTTTAGCCTATCATTGTAATAAATGCACTCTCATGTAATAAATGTTCTCTTAGGACGAAAGCTCTAGTATTGGAGCTCCTCGCTGCAATCTGCCTAGTGAAGGGTGGCCACGAGATCATTTTGTCAGCGTTTGATAACTTCAAAGAGGTGTGTTCCGAGAGAAGAAGATTTACGACACTTATGGCATATTTCACTCAATATGACAGCTTCCATATAGAGTTTATGGTCGCTTGTATGCAGTTCGTCAATATTGTCGTACATTCGGTCGAAGACATGAATTTTAGAGTTCACTTGCAATATGAGTTCACGAAGCTTGGATTAGACGAATATCTCGAGAAGCTTAGACACACAGAGAGCGAGGATTTGCAGGTCAGTTAACGCAAATGCGTATGATGAAATTTTAATAAACAATGCACAGATCAATAAACGATCAAATCAAAATCAAGATCATCTGTTGTTATATGCAGTTTATATAAAACTCTTTTAAAAAATTTTCACCAAAAAGATGCAGTAGTGGCGCGTACGTGATGGCGTGGTTTTTATTTTAGATGATTTTAATACTAGAAATAATTTTTAATGATAATCTACAATTTACATGCCACGACCATTAATTACCGATTAATTATATGTGATAAGTTATTAAAATAGACGTGTACGAATATACTTTAATAAGTAAATAGCAATAGATATGTGTATAATAACAGAATAGAAATAATACAAATAATGACATTTTTGATCGTGCGTCGGGCAGAACTTTACGCCTAATAATAATTTTTTTGAATTTTATCAATTTCATCTTCATGCTTTTGTGTGGATCGTCATCGTGTTGACTCGTTTTTTTAGGTTCAAATCTCAGCTTACCTAGATAACGTATTTGACGTAGCTGCCTTAATGGAGGACAGTGAAACAAAGACTGCAGCATTGGAAAAAGTAGCGGAATTAGAAGACGAACTTGGTCATGTAAGCGATGTAAACTTTCTTATACTATGTTTTCTATTATTAATGTATAAAGCTACTAGAAAGGGAAAAGTAGTTTAAAATAAACACATAAATCTACAAGATTCAATTTACACAAATGACTTGATATCGATGATGCACCAGATTATAAGCTTGCTGTATACTTTTGTTTTTTATCTGTTGACGATTGTCCGTACGTGATTGTTTTTGACACACAGGCACATGATCGTATGGCAGAATTAGAGAGAGAATCATTAGCGAAATTGGCGGAACTGGAGACGGAATTAGGCGCGATCAAGGTGGAATATACCGAGGCCTTAGAAGCGCGTAGATTAGTGGAGGAAGAACTCGCGGCTTTGAAGAGGCAGAGACAGGATTCTGCACGCAGGCAGAGTGTCCTAGAGAACAAGATCATCGAACTGGAAACTCTCACGGGAACGCTTACAAAGGGCTCATCAGGTACATATTGCTCGCCAGATTTTGAGTATTTATATAAGTAATAGGCGGTATAAAGTGAAATCTCGTGCAAACGCCTGTTTGATCTTTCAGCCGCTAGTCTACGAAATGGCACCGCGACGAGTCCTCTGAGTACGTCGGATAACGTTACATCCGAGACGTTTGCCTCAACACCGTCGTCGCCAACATTACGTGAAACTCTTCCAGCGGCTCCAGCACCACCACCTCCACCCCCGCCACCGTGTCCGCCGCCGCCTCCTATGGCACCTCTTTCCCTGGGAGATCATAAGTTACCACCGCCTGTCCCGATACCTCCACCACCTGCTGGCATGATGCAAGCACCCAATGGAGCAATGACTATCAAACGAAAAGTATATATTTCGTTGGTTCTACGTTTCGACATTGTATCAAGATGTAAAAATATCGATTATAAATGAGGATGTAATGGTCGTCGACGTGGAGTTGATAAGATTATCGAATGATTGAGAGAATATAATATGTTTTTCTACGACAAAATTAATTATTTACGATAAAAGCAACAAAATAGCGATATAATTATTATGAGAAAACCACGTATTACATTTTTTGCCAGCAAGAAACGTATTGTATTGTTTTATTTGCTTTTTTCTTGGCTTGTTTTGATTTAATGCGAGCGTACGTTTTTTTATTCAGGTCCAAACAAAGTACAAACTTCCTACACTTAATTGGATCGCTCTGAAACCTAATCAAGTACGGGGTACTATCTTCAATGAGTTGGACGACGATCGTTTGCACAACCAAATCGACTTTTCCGACTTTGAAGAGCGATTTAAGATCGGCATGAGTGGACACGTGGCCAACGGTAACAATGAAATCGATGGACTTCAAAGCTTTCCGAGTAAACGATTCAAGAAACCCGAAAACGTATCGCTTTTGGAGCACACGAGATTACGAAATATTGGTAAATAAACTTGATCTATGACCGATGCTCTAGCGTGATATATGTGAAAACAGATTCGTCACTTGATTCTCACTATTTTTCCAACTTTAGCTATATCGCGCCGAAAAATGGAAATGCCGGTCGAGAAAGTAATAATGGCGGTAAATGCTCTCGACTTGAAAGTCCTTTCGCTTGAAAATGTAGAATTGTTGCAACGTATGGTACCTACGGATCAAGAAGTACGCTCTTGTTCTACATTTAATATAAATATTATTGTTACTAAAAGATTTTTACAGCATTAAGAAAATAATAAAACGTAATTTCAGATCAAGGCTTACCGCGAATATATTATAGAAAAGAAGAACGTCACGTTATTGACAGAAGAAGATAAATTTTTGATGCAACTTGGTAAAGTGGAAAGGATATCTACCAAGTTGTCCATTATGAACTACATAGGAAACTTTTTCGACAATTTACATCTCATTACGCCACAAATACACGCTGTGATATCTGCATCCAGTTCGGTTAAGAGTTCAAAGAAGTTAAGATCAGTATTAGAAATTATTCTTGCCTTCGGTAACTACCTAAACAGTAGCAAACGGGGCCCCGCGTACGGCTTCAAGTTACAAAGCTTAGATACATTATTAGATACGAAATCGACCGATAAAAGGATGTGCCTTTTGCATTATATCGTCGCCACAATACGAGTCAAGTTCCCTGAACTTATTAATTTTGAATCGGAGTTGATGTACATCGACAAAGCTGCGACAGGTATGTGCTCACCGTATTTAATTAGCTATTAGAATATTAATGCTAGGTGAATGGACGTACACGACAAATCGAACTGACGCATTTTATTTATAACTGCAAACGTATATATTAATTTCAGTTTCACTGGAGAACATTACGACCGATGTTCACGAACTGGAGAAAGGTATGGATCTTGTGCGAAAAGAGTTTGAGTTACGCGGCAAAGAAAAGCACAATACGGTATTGCGCGACTTTTTGAACAATTCCGAGGAGAAATTACGCCGTTTGAAACTTGACGCACGTACCGCCGGTGAAGCGTTCCGTGAATGTGTCGAATTCTTTGGGGAAAGTCCGAGACAGGCTGATGCCAACACCTTTTTCTCCCTTCTTGTCAGATTCGCGAGAGCGTTTAAGGTGCGTTAATAGTTGTGTGTTTTATTAGATGTCAAAGTGTTTTTAACGTGTATTGTATCACACGTTTGTTAAGAGTACATATGTATATTAAATAATAAAATGCACGAATTTTGTAGGCAGCGGATCAAGAAAACGAACAGCGTCGTAGATTAGAGGCTGCTGCAGCAGAAGCTTTAAATACGTCCGAACAAGTTATAAAGCGTAACAAATTAAATCAGAAGAAACAACAGGTATGTCGTGCATTTTTAATGTTTTACTTTGACTGTATCAACAGGTATCAACTCAGATTTATGAACGAGGTCAAAAAAGCACCTATATCTTTTTACTTTTATTATTTGTATATCTAGCATGTGCGCTATTCTAAAAATATTAGTTTAAAAACATCTTTAATGTATGCATCTTTTACGATCTATAAACGTCGTATTGTACGTGCAAAAATTACCCGTTCGTCTGTTTAATATAAAAAGCATTTTATGTAAAAAACGTCGATCATTTATAAACTACATATTATTTTGTGCACGTTAAACTACGTGAGTCTGATATTTCTATTACTATAAACTTGCTCTACTACTGATTTTTTTTTATTTTTTGAATCAAGAAAAATTCAAAATAATATTTATATATCCTATCTGTTGGTTGGCAATACGTTCCCTTCC
Source organism: Temnothorax americanus (assembly GCF_048541705.1). Classification (NCBI taxonomy): domain Eukaryota; kingdom Metazoa; phylum Arthropoda; class Insecta; order Hymenoptera; family Formicidae; genus Temnothorax; species Temnothorax americanus. The sequence continues at coordinate 4,150,653 of NW_027509812.1, forward strand.
GTTAAATATAACCTATTTATTTTAATATGACTTGTGTTACCGTAACTGTGTGATAGTTACAATTTTTATTGATCATTGTACATGTTATCACATTTATATTTCTCTGAGCTTCTCTCCTACAACATCAATGCTGTAGATGCATTTAAAATTAACATTCATCGTATCACGCAACATTATACGTACTATACTTATGTAAGAAAATAGAAAATAAATACACAAAGCATTATAATTTTTTTGCATGTTGTGAAGTAGCATGACATTTTACAGGCATTATGAACGATTACATCGATTCTGAGTGATCTCACGCGTGCCTCTTATAGTTGATCCATTTCTTAAACACTTATAGATTCATAAACATTTGTTTTCTTATTTGTTACATATTTATTTGGATTTAAAGTCACCGAAATTTTGCTGTAACTCGAACAAGAGTCTGTTACACCGCCACCTTAATGAACTGGAGCTCAGAACATAACAATGTAGAAACAATTCACAACATGTAAGTCTGTCCTCACTCACTTCCTTGTATTAACGTATGATTTTCAATATCTGTACATACACCACATCACACATATTACATATAACATATAAAAATTTGATTACCATCAAACTTTCCATTAAGGACGTTCTCTCTCGGGTCCTTATACTAGAGAAAATCGATTTTCTTTAGATTTTCCATGAAACTGTGAATATACGTTACGTTAGATGTGGTTTATGCGTGATATGACGTTCAGTACCTCTTCCGGTATAAAAAATAAAGATACTGAGCCTCAAAATTAAAAAAAAAATTTTTTTAATTTAATTTTTTTTCAGTTTTGGCATTTTTCCTTATAGAACTCGACAAGAGGAGCAACTATTTGGTCCTCTTGGCCAATCTCGTCGCTCTTACCGTTTGGCTCGGGAAAACCTTTTCCGTAGTAAAAGTTGAAACTTTGAGGCTCAGTATCTTTATTTTTTATACCGGAAGAGGTACTGAACGTTATACCACGCATAAAGCACACTTAACGTAACGTATATTCACAGTTTCAAGAAAATCTAAAGAAAATCGATTTTCTCTAGTATTATAAGGACCAGAGAGAACGTCCTTTATATATGTAAAATAATCAGTTTTTTATAAAAAAGAATTATTTTTACCTCAAAACTATCAAGTACCATATAAAATCTATTATAGTTTCGGAAAAATTTTACTTGAACATTGATTACGCATTCTACACTACACCATTGATTTCAATTGAATACTCCTTGTATATATATGCTGTATAAACTCATATTCTTTACATCACATATGTACTAGTAACGATACGGTCAAAATATGCCGTCGCATGTTTTAGCTCGCATTGATGTTGGCTGAGAGAATTCTTCTATTATCGCTTTTCCTTTACTGCCATAAAGTTTCTGTGTACTGTATATAAGTTAAATGAGTATGAGTAACGCCACTTACGCATAAATAGATGTGTTGATAAATTTTTCTTGATTTGAACTGAAAGTAATTAATGGCAAATTTTGCATTTTCTTAAATTTCTTAATAAAAAAACATATGTATATATTTTAAATATATATCTTTTGTATTAAAAACTTTGCATATCAATAATTCACAAGTTATATATTTTTTATAAATAGATATTTTTTAAATATAAATATTTTAAATATTTTCTGTCATAATTAAAACATTCTATTATATATCATCAGGATGCTGTTATAAACGAACTGAAGAATAAGACACGATTAGTGCAAGAGAAGAAGCTACTACAACAAGATGAAGTGTATAATGGTGCCCTAGAGGATATTCTTCTTGGTCTCAGGTCCGAACCATATCGCAGAGCGGATGCTGTAAGACGTAGCCAACGACGACGTATCGATAATCACAGACTCTCGCGCACTGCCGAAGAGCTTGAACTGTAATCTTTTTGCATTTCCGATTTATACGCATTTCAAAGTTTTTCTATATTCTAGAGAGCGAATTTGCCTTGCAATATTGAAGTTTCATTGTAATTTAGCTTTAGACGAATGGGAATCAACAGAGAACACCAATAGTTTGAGAATACTTTTGAAAATATTAACAGCGTGCACAACTAGATAGTCACTTGAATACATTCTCCGAATTTTTGAAAACATTTTACTTATATATATATATATATATATATATATATATATATATATATATGAGCTACTTTGCTATAAACATACAAATTCGGAACTGAACGACAATATATTCAGTACGTACAATTAGATGAGGCTTTTGTGCTCGAATTGTATTAGTGGTGCTGAAAGTCCAATAGTAATAAACTTAAAATTTACACAGCTTTAGGATATAAATATTTCGAATATAGTATTTATCACAATGCGATAGATTTTGAAAAACGCGCGATATTTCGTACATTTGACGATCTTTCTATGCATAGTTTATATGAATCTCGCAATTAAAGACACAGAAGGTTCTCTCAAGTTAGCATAATATTAGATTAATTAAGGCACTTGTTTACTATTTTTCTCTAGATAATATTAGATTTCTTTTTAACATTTCATGACATTTACATAAAATGTGCTTATACTTGGATCACACTATTACTTGATTTCATTTTTTGTTCGATATATATATATATATATATATATATATATATATATGTATGAAATACGTAAACGTAGAATTGTTTAAATTTAGTTGTTGTTGATTGTTATATGTATTAAAATATTTATAATTTTCATATGAACTTAATGTCCCCGTTAATTAAATTAATTGTTTATATCCTATATTTTGTAATTGCTTAATATCAAATGGACAAAGTCATATAACTCGTAACGTAAGTTTGTGTGTAAAGTCAGTCTAGCAGTTGCGCAGATTTTAATAAATCAATGACATGGTATTTGTGACATTCCAGCGATATGTAATAAGCTGGGAAAACTTGCTACGGAATTACACACAAGTTCTATCAGCTTACAAGCAAATGTACAAAATTTAAAATAAATTTTTATACTTTTTTTTCGTATTACGAGTCATAAAAATGTATCTTCTCTCACAACCAATAATAAAATCAAGACGATATGTTACAAAGTGATAATTGACTATACATATTTGTCATAATTTTCTGCGATACATTGTAACGCATATTGTTATGACAAATGAGAGAGAGAGAGAGAGAGAGAGAGAGAGAGAGAGAGAGAGAGAGAGAGAGAGATCTTGGTTGTCTCTTGAAAACATTTCGAAAATAATTTTGCAGCATATTACTTGACTACATTCCTCGAATACGCGCATACACAAGAACCTCAAGAATATATATTGTAATACGTAAATACATAAGTAACTGCACAAGAGCGTTTCGTACTGTTTTTAACAATCGATATATATATATATATATATATATATATATATATATGTGTGTGTATCGAGCCGTAATGTAAGGAGACATGAAAAATATACAAATCAAAAGTTGGCACACACATCGATTATTGCTGTCATTCTCCAAGATTTTTATTACCAAAATATACAACAAAAGACTGCAATTCTCTTCAAGCTTATTCCCGATCGAAAACATATCGCAAACTTTTGAAAGAATGGAGTTATATTTTTACTTTTGTACGTTTTTGATATTATATATTACTAGAAAAAGAAAAATGTAAATATATTGTTGTAATATAGAAAATAGTTTTGAACGAATATAATGTAATTATTATTATTGCTTAGAACAATTGCCAATGTGATGTTTAGCTAAAATATTTTCTGTATTGTATTATTTAGCACATATCGCTTATTAGCAATATGTGTCGAAGAAAAATTGCTATTTCAACCCTCTGGGATTGTGAAGCACTAAGCTATTTTATATCTTTTGTGCAAAAAATGTGTATATACACACGCACAACGCACTCACATACGTTATATGCATTTCACTATATAAATTGTAAAAATTAGTAATCTCATTGTATAAAATCAGATATAAATAAATGTAATAATTAATACTTCAACAAAGAATTATGTACTCATTTATTACATAAAATAATACACGAATTACAAATGATAAAATGACTTACAATTACAATACATTTTCCACCGTTGTAGTTCCAACACCCAACACTAGTTTTCTGTGAACGAATAAACCAATACCACACACATGTTGGCCTATGGTAAGTAAATTATCATTTGTTTTTTATTATGTATAAACATTTATTGGTCATTAGTAAATTAGTATACCATTTATATCTTTTAAAGTTGTTTATTTATTGCTCGTATAAACTACATTATAATAATAATTCATGTAAAATATTTTTATATACAAATATACAATGTACAAAAGGCACGATATATCTACATTCTTTAGCTCACGTATACAATACAATGCAAGACGATGAAGTAAAATTACGAAGTGTAGAAAGTATATATAATTAATAAATGTTATAAAAATTCATTATCAACATTTGTTTCATAGTACCGTTAGAAAAATTAAATGTATCATTGTGCTTTCAAACTTCACAGATTATTGTTCGTCATGCATCTTTGCCATTTACATTACACTCGTTCGCTTTCTTAGGTTTCCTCTTTATATTTTATCGCATTGTATTTCGATGATACGTAGAACACTATAGCTCTAAAGAGACATCATTATAAAACATGATGAAATATACACGCGCGACCGAAACAATTTTGTTACATTATATACATAGATATACATAACGATTGAATAATGAAGTAGATTTTGGTGTAGGTAAACTTCCAACAGAAATATCGTGTCGAAATATCTTCCAGTTTTAAAATTCAGGAATTTTGAACGATTAAATTAAAAAAAAATAAGATGGATAATAAATATTATTTATCTTACCTTAAACAAATTTTATTTTGGCAAAAATTTCATTTGAAATTTACTTAAGTTTTTTAATATTAGATATTTGATATTAAAAAAATTGAAAAATTGTACGAAATACAATAATATTCTTTGACTTTCTGTTAAAAGAAAAATCGTCAATTCGCTTAATCTGAAACAATCACTTGATAGTTTTTAAAATATCTAAAGTTTTACAAAAAAAAAGTTGGGAGTTTTTTGTATTCGTAGTTTACATGTTATTTTACAACTAATGTGTAATGATTTCTAAAACAATATTCAAAATATATATGCTTTATTGTAAGCCTGTCAGTATTAATGGCAAAATGTATTGCTAGGTTCATGGATACATTTGTACATTTTTTAAATATCAAATTTTAAATGAAAAATATGTGCTATATAAAAACCTCATGGCAGCGCTTTAAAGCTAATGAGAATATCTGAAGTTAATCATTAGCTACGTATATATGTATATACAAACATATACAATTCATTATTCCCAATCCATTATTCGTTCTAATATTCTTTCTGATTTTTTCGGTTTTAATTACGTGAAAAAGAATAAATAAACTCATTATCAGAATAATTAACTCATTATCTTTTTTCTTCTCTTTAATTTACGAATGTAAGTGTGAATAAAAAATATATGACGCTATTTCTCTGACGTTTAGTTTAAATGCATTTTATACAACCTTTTTAGGACTTGAAGAAACATATTAGTTTGATTAAATTGGACGTATCAAAATCATCTTGGAAAATTTGAAAAATATAAAAATTATTTTAAAATTTTTCGAGAAATATATTATCACATGATTAGATATTATACTCTCAACCTATATTATTGCGACCTATAAAATTTTAAGTCTGTATATCATTACACGTGTGTTCTTTGTTCCATTTATAAATAGCTTAATAGAAAATACATATGATACGTCCATGTCGATATATCAAGATTGCAGTCTTGTTAAAATATAACCGCGGTGTAATATAAGATATATACCACAGGTGCACTACTAATATAACGTTCTGCATTTTAATAACCGCATCTATGACTTGACGATTTTAGTATCAAGAGAATTTTCTATTAAGCAAAGTTCATTGTACATAAAATATAATTATTAAAACTATATTTACGAATTTGTTATTGCGACGAATGTCAATAATATAAATTTTTTTATCTCTTATAAATCTTTTTATAAAAATCATAGGCGTTCCTGCGTATAAATGCGATATGTAAACCAGTATAAAAACAAGGTATTTTCGAGACAATATTATATTGTTATAAAAAGTGACATAAAAGTATCAAATTATATAAATTGGACCTGATTATTTTTATAGGAATGTAAAAATTTCATTTACAAAATTACTGATTATCAATCATTTTTTATACGATTTTTTTTATACAGCTGTTTGTATGAAATAATATATATAGGAGCTTAAATGCGATATACCTTTCGATACCTTTTTACATAGAAGAGGGACAAACCCAGCACATGTATACACGCATACATACATGTGCACGTTAGCATATAATTAGTACGTTCTGGTTAATAATGAAAATGTGTATTATAAATTTACTTGTTAGCAAACTTGATCCGCTTTATTAACTTGTCTTTCGCACATATAAAAAGTAACAAAGATTTTATGTAATAGATGATGCATACAACGTGGAATGGCTTTTAACGATTACAGTGTTTATATATATATATATATATATATATATATATATATATATATATATATATATATAGAATTATTGGATAAATTAATAAAATAAAGTACAAGTAATGTTTAAGTATAGAATAATATATAAAAGTTTCTTGATTTTACGTAGAATTAAGCTGACTAATCATCAACATTATTACATAAAATCTCTGGATATAATTTATATGCATATATACATACAACAAAAAAATACTGTAACATTTGTTGCCAAAAACATATAGCTTGATAGTAATTTTGTGTCATAAAGAATATATACTTTTTACTTTCTTCAGCATTTTTGGTATACTACAATGGTTCAGTCCAAATTATGTCGGATTTTTTTAACCGACATCTACTTGCAATCATAAAATAACAAAAATTTAAAAACAAATATGCATGCATTGAGACAAACACAATATTAAATTTATAATATTAAATTAGATACATTTCATACAACGTGCTGCTCCAATCTAGTAATATTAATATGGAAAGTCAAGAATATACGATTAAATCGCGTGGAAAAAATAATACTGATTATTTTATTTAAATTTTCTTTTGAAAGAGTATAATAATAATCAATAAAGGATCAGTCATCAAATATACAGAACAGGCAAATAAAACTTGTTACATTTGTGATGCGATACAAAAACATAAAAGTTTAAAACACGTGCTTTTTCGTTTTTCTTAAAAATTCGTAATTAATTTTGTACTTTATAACATTTAATTTAAGAAGCATACAGATCTCTTCTATAGGTACATAAAGGTACGTGATGCGTGATATATAAAAAATTAGATGCAGAAAAAAAGGCTTTAGTAACTTTCATACAATCCACGTTATATTTTTTTATATACAGAAAAGAAACAGTTTCAGTTGATGTAATTATTTTCAGTTTATGATAATAACAGCAGCCTAAAATTCATTTATAAAATCCGAAGCACCAAGATTTAGATATTATATTGAATAACATTGCTTCTTCACAGAAGAATAATGAGTGAACATTTTTTTTCCCACAGCAATTTGTGAACACAAACTGGTTAGCTTCATTTGGTTTACATGGCTTCTAGTATTTGGTTTTCTTGTTATTTAACCGTTTGAGTGCCGGAAACGGCTGCAAAAATCTGTGCAAAAAATGTTAAGCAAGCGCCACAATAAATCCATTGTTGATCACGTTCTACCGCAGTTCTCAAGACTCACCTACATAGTTACTAAATCGAACTATCCTGAAATACTAGATAACAATATAAAATACCTAATAAGAAAGGAGAAAAGCGCTTGTTGGATATTTTTTAATCTGAAACGAGAGAAGCGTGATTGCGTTTTTTAGCATTTTTCAACATGAAACAGGAGAAGCGCAATCATGCTCCTTGGCATTCAAACGATTAATATATATTCAGTAATAAGAGTACGTAATCTTAAATGAAAATAAAGTTATTTATAGATTTGTGAATCCTGGCTAAATATAATAACCAGCAATAATCTTATATATTAAATCATGCGAAAAACATCGAATCACATATGTCTGTACAAACATAAGAATCTAAACATTCTAAACTGAATTATTTGCAACTGATCCTTTCTTTTTATACAAACGCGTCAAAATCCATTATTGTATTATAGAAATTACTGACAATATATAGAATACAAAAAATTATGTACAATAGAGTTTGTATAATAATCTCATAACCATTCAATATTCATCAAAAGTACAATGAAAATGTATCTTCTATATATATATATATATATATATATATATATATATATGTAGATGTATAAAATAATCACTCACGCATACATGCATGCATACACAATGTATATAAAGTCAAAATTGTTTTAATATATCTTTACATCAGGCAGTTGTTTCTTCTTAATAAATGTATCTATAAATGTATCTATATATATGAAGGAAAATATTCAAAAGTTGTATATCCATACATATATATTGTCTTATCAAAATGCGTTTTGACCTAGGGTGTATTGCAATATTCCTCAAAAACTACAGATTGGATTAATAATATATTAAATGTTGAATTTCTCTGACGCGTACCTTTGTTTTACTAGCTGCTTTATCTGGTTACGTACTCCAATTCTACATTATTGAAGCATGAGGGATTCCAAGTTTCGGTGCAGGATAGTATCCTTCACAGCATTAAAGACGACTTTAATATTTTCCGTGTCTACCGCAGTAGTGAAGTGATGAAACAACGGCTTTCTTGGATCCCTTTTGACCGAGACGAACATGTCAAGGATAAACGTTTGCACGTCCTTCATGGAATGTGGATCACCAGTAAATTGTGGAAAATACAAACGGACATTTGTATCTCGCGACCTCACTTTCTTATCGAGTAAATCCGTTTTGTTTAAGAACAAAATTATAGAGACGCCACAAAATATCATGTTGTTCACGATTGTATCAAATATATTTTTAGATTCTTCCAATCTATTAGTCCTCCTGTAAGAATCACGCGATAAAAGCAAAATCGCAACATCATTATATTTATTTTGCGATTTTGTAGAATATGCAAGAAGATAACGCATACCTATCTTCCAACAAGACCTGGTCAAATTCCGATGACGATACAAGAAAAAGTATAGATGTCACGCAATCGAAGCATTGGTACCATTTTTGCCTTTGAGATCTTTGACCGCCAACATCAACAAAGAGGAATGGGATATTATTAATCGGTATTACAAATTCGGAAATTCCTTTCGTCGCCTTCCTACAGTGTAAGATATCCTGATGCGTAGGAGTATATTCCTAAAAAAATATTTCCTTGTTTACATACATACTTGATAAAAGACGTTTAAAATTAAAAGTAACGTATACGCGAACAGAGTACGATACTTGGCTCTCTACTTTTCAGTAAATAAAAATACATTAAATTGTCAAAAGTATTACCACTCTTGCAATCCTTTCAAGATTATCCAAAAAGTATTGGACAGAATCACTCTGAAAATATCAACGTACACATATAAATGAGCCAATAACGCCTAAATTAAAGAACATAAAAATAAAAATAAAAGATAATTATATACCTATATATATATTTCAATGTTTTAATATTAAAATATTTACCTATCTCGTATCACGCATATGTAAAAGATGTGCGTTTATAAAGTTAATACGAGAAAATAAAATCTTACCAATTGAAATTCTCTTCGCCTGTCGAACGCTCTTCTAATCGACGCATCCTTCCATAAACTCTGCAATGCTGGCACATAATGCAGAAATAATCTAGTGTCCAGCACCACGGTGTTTTCGAACTTGAGTAATTGGAAACCGATATCGTAATTCTTAGGATTCTCCCAAGGGATATTTAGTTTATCCCGTGCATCCACTAGAACCTTCATACCCTTAATTATATTCTGGTAGATCACATGTTGGTATTCCTTAATTAATTCGGGCTGAAAAAAACAAACGTAATATACATCAGATCTAATCCTCTAAAGCAAATTTCTCACGAAAGAGACGACTCATGCTTTTGTAACATACTTTGTGATGTAATAATAAGCGTTAAGATAAGTATAATGCTTAAAATGCAATTAATGACACGAGTGATATCTCGATCGCGTAGGTAACCGAATGTGTCTAACGTATCGTCTGATTTCAATGAAAAACATTCATTCTGATTACAAGTTTCAAAATTTTGGATTTCTATTACGGTTTTCAATGGATAATTTTGCGAAAAAGTTATGAAAAACAATCTTAACGCTTCTTTCGCGATTCATAGTTACACGCCCATCGTTATCCCTCCCATATATATTTAACACATTATTTATTACACCCTGCCTCTCTTCAATTGCCAATTTTCAGCGAAACACAATCGAGTTTAAACTCCCCACTAATTAAATGCAGGCCAATCGATCAGGTGGTCCGCACGAGGCGGCGTCAAGGACCGGCGTGCGTGCAACGATCGGGAGCGGGAGCGCGATGCGCGATGCTCCCGAAAGCGGGGCGGGAAGACGCCGCCGATCGAGAGGATTCCGTCACGCGGTGGGGGTGGGCGCGTGTGGTCCTCGGTGCTTGGTGCTCTTACCTCAAACTTGATCCCGTGAATAATCCGCATCTGCTTGAGGAATGTCGACTTGCCGCTCTCGCCCGCCCCGAGCAGCAGCAGCTTCACCTGCCGGCGGAACGTCTGCCGGTCCTTCTCCAGCATCCGGTCGATCTCCTGGCTCTTGTAACGCTGCTCGATCTCCTCCGGGCTGAATTTGAAACGCAGGCAACACGACCACGTTAAGGAGCTCGCCATCTTGCCTCTCTCATTCACTCTCACTCTCCTCCTTCGTCTCTCTCGCCACTTGACTTCCTTCCTTCCTGGCTGCCTGCCTCCTGCCTTCCTTTCCGCTTTCCCGTCTCCCGCCCCGCACCCGGCGCCACGGCGCTCCTCGCGCGCGCGATGCCGTCTGCCGAGCCGAGTGCCGTCTGCCGTCTCGACGAAAACACACAAGTACAAACGGGACACGGGACAACCGGACGGCGGACGCGCACTGGCCCAGCACTGGCGAAGGCGAGTTGGCGAGGCGACACCACGACGTCCACGACCGCGACACGGCCACGCACGGCGGTCGGCGGCTCGCGTACCTTGCAATTCCGTCCTCCCCCTCCCCGCCTGTCAACCCACTCACCCCGCGAAAGCGCAGGTCGCAATCCGCAGTCCGCACTCTCCGCACAGGCCGATCGGAAATCGCCGATTCAGAACCGCATTTCTCCGGCAGGCGTAACCGGCCGGGGAATCCGGAATGCGCGATATATATCACCACACCACCACCAGGCACCACGCACCGCACCACTCGCAACTCGCACTCTCGCAGTACTAGCACCACCACCGAGCGAATCTCTCGTGCACGGTGCACGTTCTCGCTAGGCCGATGCGGGTTTTTTTCCCCAATCGATCCCAGCCAAACTGCTTTGCTTTTGTGTGTCACGACACGATCGTCTGTGATTAGTGATAACCATACGTCTCGCTCGCTGCACCGCCTTAATTCTCTCTCTCTCTCTCTCTCTCTCTCTCTCTCTCTCTCTCTCTCTCTCTCTCTCTCTCTCTCTCTCTCTCTCTCTCTCTCTCTCTCTCTCTCTCCCTGTCGTCCCCTCTTCTTCTCGCTCCTGAAAAGTCAGCGAGTCAATCATTCGCTCCTGTACGCGCCGTGGCCGTGACACACCTCTTCTCCTGCTTGCCGTCCGCCAACGATCGCGATCCCTGGTGCTGGTGATGCACGAGACGTGTTGTACCAATGCGATCGATATGATCGAGATATTTCACGGGAATGCATAGTAAGAGCGACGGAGCAACGGCGAAACGCGTGAAACGATACACGAGCGTGGAAACGCCACTGCTCCACTCTCCACTCTGCTCCACATACATACACCATTACCAGCATTACCTGCCTGCCACTTTGGGGAATAATTAGAAAGATTCTCCCACATACTTTTACATATGTTGTTAGATTCTTAGCTGCTTGTGTGTAAAGCCTAGCTGTGCATTAGCCTGCACGTCGAGATTGTCGAGGATCGACCATCGACTGTATTGGTATTCAGAATTCAGACAACGGAAGTTACGGAAGGCAGTCATGAATGACACTCGAACGTCCACGCCGCCAATTGGCCAATTTAATGTAAAGCCTTGTGTACACGATGCTAGAACTGCGTCCGAGTTTTGGTTTAAAGCCCGGTGTCCACGATGCGAGAACTGTGTCCAAGTTTCGGTTTAAGCCAATGAAACTGCTGCTTTTCTGTAAGAGCTGCAAGTTGATTGGCTTAATGCCCGATCTACAATAGCTGTAGTAAGCTGTAGTAAGCCTCAAGCCGTAAGAAATTGACCAATTACAGTCGAATGTGAGAAGAACAATCGACTGTGATTGGTCAATTTCTTAAAAATTGCGGCTTAAATCAACAGTTACGGCCTCTATAAATCAGCCTTAAAGCGTGTTTTGTACATTACCTTTATGTAAAAGTACTGTTATTAAAACACTAGGTAAACTGTTTTTTTATATACCTCAAGATAAAAACGTGAGAATACAAATAGAATCTTCCCGTTTGACGCTGACATAACCTATAACTCGCTGAGATAGAAAGAGAAGGGAGTATACTCGTGTGCACTCGGGTGACGTTTCCAAACGTAGCCTAGCAGACTGCAATGTGACGTCATGCACTTGTCAGCCAATCAAAATCGTTTTCTCACAGCACAGAAAATTTCAAATATTATTAAAATTTAATTTCATTTTTGAATACCTATTTATTGATTAAAATTTAAAATTTTGTTGTAAATAAATTTATAATAATGTATATTTAAATTACAAACAAAAAAAAATGTAATATTTTTTTCATGCAAATTCCCTATTAATGTCTAATATTAATTGACTGTTATTATTGCTTATCGAAACAGGCGATTCATCATTACATATAAAATATACCACATATAATTTATACTGTGTGTCATTAAAAACACAAAATGTATTTAATAACACTTAAAAAGATACATCTAATTGTATACATGTTTTCAGACGTTTATATTAATAAACGTAACATATTATTTACACACCACAATATATATACAAATATACAAGTTGAGATTTTTATTTACTATAAACAGTTATTTGTAAAAAAATATGGACGAGTACGTTCCATGATAAACAAAAGATAATGCGCTACATTTTACAATCTTATAAATATGATAATATCATCGAGTTATTTAATATTAAAAAGATATTACTATTGTGGTGCATATATATATATGCGCACACGTCATACCTTAACACACACTGTGCACGCACGCACGCACGCATATAGCATACTTTTACAAGAGACTATTATCTTCATTAAGCATATATAAGCATAATTAAGAAAGTGTGTATATATATATTATTAGTTATTCATATATATAATAAATTCCTAAATTGCTTCAAGAATCTCAATGAGTTATCTGAATTGTTTAAGATTTACTTTTAACAATAATGTCAACATTAAATTTTACATTTTTTCGAATCTAAAATTATTTTGAAACAGACAAATCTTAAATTACAGTATTTATATAAGTAGACGACATTAGATAACATTCACAGTTCAGTCTTCCATATTATTATATTATTATACTTGATTCGATTCGCAAAATATATCTCGTCTTCAATATGCGTACATTAGAGAAAAATAAATACTCCATAATTTCGATATAGCTATATAAATATGTTTAATTCATTTGTGGAACTATAAGAGATGGACGATTATTTTTTTTAGAATACTTGACAGCAGAATATTAACCTTCTATTATTTGTAAGTTCAATTATATCTCTATGTTTATATATCTGTTGATATAAAAAAATTATTATCTTTGGTTGCTTTATGAAAAAGATGAATAATTTGGCTCGTTTTATATGTTATTGGCCTGTGTTCTGAGTACTTTTGTTCCGTGTGCGCAGCAACGATGCATCCGAAAGAGAATAAGTCCCGGGTTCGAATACCGGTGGATATTCCAAACCAGGATAATCAGGTGGCGGAGATGTTGGTGGCGGTATGTACGGTAACATTGGAGGTGCCATATTCATCCTGCCAGAGCCCTTATTGTGGTTGGACGAATATCCATTGTCGTACTGAAAATAATCGTTTTAAATTCATCGCGTACGTAAGGTGTTATTCACACGCATCGAATGGGAAAGCAGATTTAACTGTACGCGCACTTTTGATATGTTGGAGGATGTTGATGCATCCGGATTCCAATCACTGACCAAACTACGTGGACTGGAAGTTTGAGTAAACTGACAAGGACTATTCTCGTTGAAAGAACTGTGAGTCTGACTGATCCCACTAGGACTTTGACTGCCGGAACGAGTAGACGCGTGATGGTGCGATTGCGTGGAGCAACACTTGTCCCGAAATAGCGCTCTGTGCAACCGTGGCGAACCTGCTTCTAGAAAATCAAACGTACTCGCCTTAAAATAAATTATATATGTTGTGTTTAATATATTACGAACTATATATTCGATACAAGTTACTTGCCTACGACGGTTTTCTGGGTATTTTTAGGAAGATCCAAGGTACAGGGTTTTTGCTGTTTCGTACCGAATAAAACTTTCAGGCGACTCGCTTTCTGTACGTGATCGCTTTTATCTAAATGCATTTCGAACGTGGCACGCATTCCATCCTGCTCGAAGGGCGATGTCGGTATGGGTGGTGGTTGATACTGTGCCACATTCTTCAGACGATTTTTGTCACAACTCGATCTTTTCTTGTCGCCGCGTCTCAGCGAATCTAGCCAATGTTTATCGGAAGACGTGTAATCGTGACGATTAGTAAGATTGAAGCTCCCCTTCCGACTAATCGATACATCTTTCTTTATGCACTGCTGCGTTTCAGACGATGTGTGACTCGCGAGATCGTTACTGGATCCAGAATAGCCTATACAAGCGAGAAAATCGAGATGGATTTAATTTTTCAAACAATTTTACAACGTTCAATTAGTAGGACTATTATAATCAAGATATTACACGTTCATCGCGATATTAAACAAGTGTTTGTACTTGAAATCCTCCAACATACCGATATTCCTCGAAAGATGTTCACGCATCTTGTAGCTTTTGCGCGTGGGAGATTGTACACATCTGTCAAGTTCGTAATCCGCACTCTGATTCGGAGAATTCTGCTTGCTTGGACTTATCGCGTTTCTCCAATGAAACGAATCGTCGTGTCTCGTTTTCTGAGAATTTACAAGTTCTTGCGGTCTTCTCTTCTGTGCATAACTTGACGAGTCCCACATCCTTTTTTGTCCGATTGCCATACATTTGCCGCAAGATTTATCACTTGCGCAACTTGCTTCGCTTTCAGATCGAGTAATGATAAACGTATCCTTGATGGATTGACGAGGCGTCTGTACATGTGCGTTCGTGTTCTTCGATTGGACATACGTAATATTGTTGTTCGGTGTTTCATCGTTGGTTTTGCCATAAATATTCCCAATGTCATTCAAAGATATGTCACTTAATTGTCTACGTTGCTCGGTATACGCCGCGTTATGATTCAACGTTCTGTGCTGTACGCGCACGTGATCGCTGAGCAGAGGTGTCGCGCGCGGAGACATCGATTCATTTGTCATACTTGTTCGTTGCTCCTCATCTTGCTGCGATATCAAAAATTCTTCTTGACCTTGCAGATGATTGTCCAGCGGTCTTGTACCAACAGATCTATATAAAACAATATAAATGTTGCTAGATATCAAATCAATAAAGAATATGTTTCTACGATATAACAAAAAAAGGTAATATGTGTAAAAATTACCTGTCTGCAGCATGCCGATAATCACTAATAATGTACGAGTTGTTCAACATATCTGTAGCACTCTGTGACGTGGTCGAGCCATAAAATGTACTACCAGCGATCGTCATTTGTAAATCCGGAGAATTTGAATTGCAAACTTCTTTCCTATGTAAAATGTTTGAAAATGTTTTAAACGATAGGCATAGTATATATATCGATATAGAATATTCTTGATACACACTCACTTATTTGATGGTGTCGAGGTAGGAAGCACCCGTCTGTAACTTCTAAATTGAGCTGTTGGAACAGGTATATTCTGATTTCTGGCACTGAGAAATTTCAAATATTTTCGATCCAAGCTTGCACCAGTAATTTCGTGATCCTTGTACGATCCGGCATCCCTTCGTACAGACTTTTTCAAAGAGCCAAACGATTTCTCCGGACTTACGTTAGAAGATTCCGAAACACATTTTGGCTTACTCTTATTGTGACCTTCGTTATCGCTCTCATCGGTTTCGCTAAAAAGCCCGACACTTTGGTTTTGAGTGTCCGCCGCACCTAAAGTGCCTTTACTAACTGCATCCAGCCACAGAATCAACGTGTCTTCGGTATCAGCGGCAAAATAAAACACTGTTCCCGTATGATATACTTTGAAGGAATACTTCCTCGATTTTACTTCGCTAGCCGGCGCGACGGTAAAACCCGTTAATAGGATCAAGCAGTCAGCCTTTATACCGTCCTGTGTTTTAAATCTAATAAATTGTAAAGATAAAAATTCGTGTATTTAATCAGTTGTGCGATTCATTCGTCGTAATATATGTTTTATACAATTTTACCTGTACAACGATGAACACTTTAATACAAACCAGGCCTTTGCCCACGCGCCACCTGCTCCTCTACTACGATATGTCAGCCATCCTTCTAAATCGCCAGCACCAACATCTCTTACGGATACATTTCTTCTTTCTAACAAGAAAACGGTATATTTTTTTCGTATATTTTTTTTATATTCTGATTTAATTCAAGATATAGAGATAGTTTGGAAAATAATGCCACACCTCTCTCTGATATATATATATATAGAGCATAACATATTTAAATAAATTATGTGTAAATATATAATATGTACATTTAAATAAATTGTCAAAACCTATTATAACAGTAGCTATCAGAACAAATGTCTCAAGTATCGTGTAAAAAGAAAAATTATTCACGCGTACTTACTTGCCAGTAACATATTCCGTTTCCTATTGCTTCTTGGACTGCTATTAGATTTATTTAAACTGTTATGTAAGCCGATACTTTTAGCTACCATCATAGCTCTATTAACAACACTTTTTTCAATATTTTTATCCTTCTCTGATAATCTTGGCTTTAAATCTGACGGTATTGTTTGTTTCGAGTGTGTTATACCGTCAGGACAATCGACATTGCGAGGAGAATGATCAAACCTATAACAGTCTGTTATGGATTGATCCGAGCAAACGAATTTTTCAACAGATGTTTCAAAACAACATTTTTCTTCTCTCGCGTGCTCGTCATTATTTTCATTATACAACGAAGCATCGGTCAAGTTTAAACGATCAAATTTTTGATCGCTTAAACTTGAAGTTGGTGATTCACCAATTTGATCCATTGAATTTTCCGTGTAATTAAGCATACGCATACCCTTTTTATCTCGACAATCATCCGAATTGTTTTTAATATTATGAACAACACACGAACTTGATTCTACTTTTTTTAATTCTCGTTTTACGCCGAGTCTCTCTGGAACTTGAGGTTTTTGCGAATCCTCCAGAATTTTTGGAACATTGTTTAATTTCAAGTCAGTTGACGCTTGGTTTGCGTAATATTTACGAGGCGGCGGTTCTGGGGGTGTTGCATGAGCTTTATTCTCAAGTTTTCCAACAGACTCGACCTTTGGTAACTCTATATAGCGACAGGACTGTATCGTGGCCTGTACCGAAGACAAATCTGCAGACTTGGCTTCCTTAGTTTGCTGCTTTATGTCAATCTGCATCTTTAAAACATTACGAGTAATATTCGACAGATCGTCTTCAAATTTAGTATTATTATTTGGCGATACCTTCTCGGCACACGTCTCTCTTGATAGCACTGAGGAAAACTTCTTTTCGAGTACGTCTGCATGCTGAGTAAAAGTACAATCAGCTGTTTGTTGTAAATTTTTATCAAATTTTTGCGTTTTGTCTCTTTCGATGCTATTGCTGTGGCTAATACTACTACTACTACCGCTGTTACTACTGCTGCTATTATTACTATTACTACTATTACTACCATCCCTACCACCACCGTCATCATCATCATTATCACCACCGTCATTACTACTACTACTGCTGCTATTGAGACTGCTACTGCTACTAGTACTAGTACTATTACTACTACTACTATTATTACTACTGCTGTGATTACTGTTGCTATTACTACATTCCGTTTTAGTGTTTGACATTTCTGAGGTACCACAATCAGCATTCTCACGATACTCGCATGCCGAATTTTTTAAATCAATAGTTTTAGAGTATTTGTTTGCGACATTCTCACATTCGATACTTGTTCTTTTGACAGCATACTTGTCATCATTTATATCCGACACATCATGTTCAAGATCATTTTGGTTCTTCTCCTCTGTGCTATTTTCAAGATTTACGCCATTTATTGTGACATTTATGTTATCTTTATGTAGGTCTATTCTTTTAGGCACTCCAAAGGCACATGCTTGTTTTTCTGCATTTTTATGCGCGATCCGTTTTTCGATGTTGATAATTTTTCGCGCGACATTACCACCGGATCTTTTAGCTTTTTTCTTCTCGTTACTTGGATCTTTTAATTTTTTGCGACCATCATTCTCGATAACTTTATAAACGTCCGGTTTTGTTTTATTATTGTTTGATATTTTGAGCAAGCACGGATCAGTCGAGTCTAATTTCTCAATATCCGATAAATCATATGCAGAAGTACTACAGTTTGTATCTAATTTACTACATTTCTCAACGTACCGCATACTGATGATTTCTTCGTTATTCAGCATGCTTTCATTAATACTACACGTATCGCTAACAGAATTATTAGATTCATCTAAAGGCACGCGTGTATCATTTAAATTATTGCTATCAGTGACCGTATCCGTGAATGCTTGCAAATGTTCTATATTAATATCTTTACTTATATGTGCACCATCGTCATCACAGTTTTGCGTAGGAGTAACTTTTTCTTTTATATCATCTGGACGAGTGCTTTTAACATCAATCAATTTTTCCTTAAATTGCACTTTTTTATTCGTTTGCTCCGTACTCTGCTTGTTCTTCTTTTTTGCCGATTCTAATCCTAAACACGTTTGGGGCCGTATATTTACCATTGGCACATTGTCCAAACCATGGGCGCAAGATGCTGCTTTATCGCGCAACTGAACAGTCGCATTGTGTTCTCGTTTCAACTCCTTCCAAAACTGTTCGATATTGATACCATGTTTGGTTGTGGGACTGGCACCTGTTATCGTAGCTCGCCTTTGGACCAAGTTTCTCGGTTTAAGATAAAGTTCTGTTTCGCTGTCAGAATCGCTACCCTCCGTAGTCATTGTATCCAACATTTTAACCGCATCGAAAATACTTGCTGGCTCCGGACTGGTTTTCTTTGGTATATGTCTATGTAACAAAATATTTTCTTTCATTAAACACAAAAATAAAAATTTTCGCGATTAAATTCAAGATAGAGATTTTTGTTATATATATTACTATATAGTATATAAGAAATATACTATGTGTATACGCAACACATAATATGCAACACATAAATCATATATGTTATAAAAGATTTTAGAAAAGTGTTAGCAGGACCACACGTAAGATACACGTAAAAATAAGGTAGCTTACCTAGGTGATGGCATTGCAAAGTCAGGTATTGTTAATAATTCTGGTCTAGGGGATGGAAGACTACGCCCTTGTGCTGTGTAAGAGGTATTTTTGTTACTTGGAAGCTTATAAGGTTGTATGTAAATTTGCCCATAAATTTTAGCATGCTTTGGTCTACGTTTCATAGTCAACAGGATTTCCGCTGGGCTTTCACGAAATAATTCAAGCAAATTCTTTCTCTCCCAACCAATCACCGTTTGATAATTTACCTAGTAGATTTATACATAAACATATTAGAGATTAAATACGTTGTCACAAAATTTATGATATATATAAACATCAGTATGTAAATAAGATATTACTTGAACTATCTCATCTCCTTCCTGCATTTTGCCAGACTGATATGCGGCGGATCCAAGTTTAATTTCAGTTATCTGATGCACTCCGTGAAAAGATGGTAAAATATAAAAACCCTAGAAGATAATATTTCAATAATTATAAATAAATAGTATTTTGTATGATACATCTGTAAAACGTATGTCAACTTGGAAAAAAATATAAAGGGGTTATAAAGGAAATGTGTTATCTGAACAGGAAGCGGCAATCACACAATATTATGGCTTGTTGAGAGTTTTATCAATGCAGAACACGATGATCGAGTCATTTCAGAACAAATATATATATATATATATATATATATATATATAGACACTCGATAAATAATATAAAAATATTTTAGAAATAAAATTGAAACAGTAAAAAATAAATAAAAAATGTAACTCGCTAGTAAAATTCATAAACAAGGAAGAGTCTTTGACATAAATCTTTAGATTAATTAATAATTTTTGTAATATTCAACTCGCTACAAAATAAAATCTTTACGTGATTACGTGCATACCACAGCAGCAGTTGAAAACCTACCAAATCGTCGCTAGACTTCTTCTTTAACGTTGCCAGATCTAAACTTGCAGGCTGCAGTATTATAGGATCAGCGATATCTTGAATAATATAATCCGCTAATTTCGCAAGTTTACAACAAGCTGTTCTAATTTCTTCGACTGGCTTCTCGGCAAATCTATCTCTTTGCGCGCACGTAGCCATTTCTACGGATATCTTCATTAATTCAACCTTCTTGCCATGATATTCTATGTGTCCATTGAACGGAGGATAGTCCATCCATCTCACTAAAGGTTTGACCACCATCATAATTGACGCTACATCCGATAACGTTTGAGTGGTAACAGGCTCCGAATCGTTCTGACGACACAATTCCTTGTACAAACTATGAGCCTGGGTTGAAAGTCGCAATGCCAGCAGTTGCAGATTCTCTTGGTCCAGCTCATAATGAAATTTTCTAAGATATTCCACAGCCTCAAGAATGATTTCTTGATGACCAAGCTTTACTACTCCCAAACTTTCCAAATCTGACAATTGTAGGTTCAACAACTGTTGTCCGAAAACACCATGATTTAAGAAACTATGGATATACGGAAGTACAGTGCTATCCAAACCTACGACATAGGAAAAAAAAAAAAATAAACCAATGACACATTTCTGCTATGACTCGAAACGTTACACGTATCTCAAGCATTTAAATTACGAGGTATTGGAGAAGCAATTTTATTTTATTGTGGCAAAGTGCATGAATAAACGTAAAAAGTAAAACAAGAAATGTGTATGTAACCATTAATTACGATTTTTATACCCACTGCTTTGTATAATATTAATATTTCTGAAGACAGAGAAAAGGTATCTGTCAAATAAAATAAAGATGTAAAAACAGATAATGTGTCAAGCGTCGTTACGGGGAGCAACATTGTATATTAAATAAAATATTTACCAGTTAAAGAAAAAACATATAGCAAAAAAATACTAATATAATTTCTAAACCACAGCGAAAAGACGGTTCAATTATTTTTTTTTCAAGTGACATTACGTGGTATCATTAATAAAACGCTTAATGGCTTGACGTCAGATTTTATTAAGGGCGTAGAAAATCATACAAGAATGAATGAATAGACGCGATATGCGATCGAATGCGATTAAATAGACAAATGAATGGTGGGTTTTAACGAATTGACACACCAAAGAATAAATACAACAAAGTGGATGTGGGAACGAGGGCGGACATACGTGCCACAGAAAAGGGTGGCGGGGGAGGAAGGAAAGGAACGCAGCTTCACACATTGCTTTACACGCGAAATCGAATAGAATTCGGAGAATCCCGCGACATGCCCTCGCGCGCGAGAACACAAGCTGTTTCTCCATCGGCGTTGATCGCGGCGCGCTGGGTGTATTGTCCTGTCAACGCCGACGAAAATCATCTTCGTCGCAAATACCTTTCAGCCATTCGCACACCTGATCCGGCTTCCACTCGGCTACATTAACATATGCCATGATCCGATAGCGGATTACTGACTTCACGCACGAAATATAAATACAAAACCGTTTTCACTGCTCGTTCGCGGCCATTCCCGTTCCAATTTTCACTCTTGCTCCATTCGTCGATAATCCCCCACAGAAGCAGGTTGAGGGCATGAGGGCGCGAGCATATTCTAACCAATTCTATCTTGAGCACTGGGCACAAAACAGTTGTGAGTTGCGACTCGCATACCGCTATTTTTTATGCCCTCTTCCGCTATATGGCACCGAAGTGTGTTTCGGGAGTCTCAGAGGTGCGCATGCGTCGGTTCGCAACGCGGAGAAGATGGCTGCACCAGCGAGTTTTATTTACAAAATGTATATAACTTATCATAAGCGTAGTATAAGATAAGACCGCTGGACCAATGAGCGACTTATGTAAATCAATATGGCGACTCTATGATGGGTGCTCATTGGTCCAACGGTCTTAAGGGGATGCTAAAGCCGTCCAAATTACCGACAATTCATTTCAAAGCTCTCATTTTGAAACGGCTTTACAGATCGCAAAATCCTTTTACAGGAGTAAAGTAGAGGTACTAATGAAGGGTGGGATTGTCAAATAATTAGTAATAATTGAAAAAAATTTTAAAATGCTGTCACCTCAAAACCTTATTTTCTGATATAAACAGTTGTATACGTAATATGTACGAAATTAAACTTTCCCACCCTTCAGAAGACGTGCACAAACAATAACGTACCTTTGAAATTGAGATTGAAAGCCTGGAATAAAAATGAGAGCTTTGAAACGATCGTGTATATTTTTCACAAAAATATTCACGCAGAGCAGCAATTATGTCACAGCAGTAGTTCACGGATCTTGCGAGAGATGGCGAGATGGCGCACGCAGCTGTGGGCAGTTTCGGGGTTGGCTACATTGTCTGGTTTCTACACAGCAATCGAACCAGGACAGATATATGATACAGATATCTCGTTAGGCATTTTTACATTTTTTTCAATTATTACTAATTATTTTACAATCCCACCCTTCATTAGTACCTAAACTTCACTCCTGTAAAAGGATTTTGCGATCTATGAAGCCGTTTCAGAGAACGAACTTTGAAAGATATGTGGTACAGATATCGCGTTAGGCATTTTTACATTTTTTTCAATTATTACTAATTATTTTACAATCCCACCCTTCATTAGTACCTAAACTTTACTCCTGTAAAAGGATTTTGCGATCTATGAAGCCGTTTCAAAGAACGAGCTTTGAAAGATATGGGGCCCGATTTTCTATCTACAAACGTATGCGTAAACTCTGCTCTAACAGAAAAGCTGCAAGCTTATTGGCTACAAACTGTGCGACAGAGAGCAAATCAATTTGCAGCCTTTCTGTTAGAGCAGTGTTTGCGCATATGTTTCTCGTTAGAGAATCGGGCCCATGTGGTACAGATATCTCGTTAGGCAATTTTACATTTTTTTTAATTATTACTAATTATTTTACAATCCCACCCTTCATTAGTACCTAAACTTTACTCCTGTAAAAGGATTTTGCGATCTATGAAGCCGTTTCAAAGAACGAGCTTTGACAGATATGTCGTACAGATGCCTCGTTAGACAAGGACAGATATCTCTCGTAATTAATTCTCTATGTATGTAATTTGCATGCACCCATTTATTCCTCTCTCTCTCTCTCTCTCTCTCTCTCTCTCTCTCTCTCTCTCTCTCTCTCTCTCTCTCTCTCTCTCTCCCTCCCTCTCCCTCTTTCCCTCTCTCATTGCTGTCCCTCTCTCTCTTAGTACACTGGGTAGCGTATACACTTAGTATGGTAAAATCAGGATTTTTTGGAATTCTAGGGTATATTTGAAGAAAGAAAAACGGTAATGTTATTTAGGACAAAAAACTCTGTTTATTATTTCGTTGATAAAATGTTGAGAAATGTAAACGAAAATACATATATAAATGAAATATATGTTATTTTTTTTATTGTTACTGTCTCTCGAAAGTAAATAATATTACATATAAAACCGTAATGCAATTGAACATACATATTCATACACACGCACACGCAATCGCACGAGCACGATACGCATACGCACATAAATATATTATTTTTATTTTTTTTGTGGGCCCCAGGCCCCGTCCACGATGACGATGTCACGGACATGGGACTTCTCCAGGATCATGCACCTATTACTTTGTACTAACAATAAGAATAATTCTGCATAAATTTTTATTTTGTGCCTTTATATCATATGTATTTTTCAAGTAAAGTGCATTTGCAGAATTTATGCGATGGAAGATGTATACACACACACACACACACACACACACACACACACACACACACACACACACACACACACACACACACACACACACACACACACACACACACACACACACACACACACACACACACACACACACACACACACACACACACACACACACACACACACACACACACACACACACACACACACTACGTTAACGCGAGCGTTACTTCTGTAGTAACTTACGATATATCACTCGTTTACGCGGAGTAAATTATCGTAAGTTACTACAAAATCCCGTTTACGCGAAGGAATTATCGTAAATTACTACAGTAGAAGTAACGCTCGCGTAAACGTAGTAACAGACTCACACACACCATGTGTTTATATGGGGCGTTCCACGCCAAATCGGACACCATTTGGGTTTTGCATCTTCGATTTTTTTGAAAATTTTTTATGTTATAGTATTGGTTGAAAGAAGCCTCCATGATTTTTTTCAAATTTTTTTGTCGAACCGTTTTCAAAATATCGATTTTTGAAAAATTACGTTATTTTTTTTAAACGCCCATAAATTTACGAAACATGGGCCAAATAGAACGTTTTTTTTTTCAAAAAAATTTTTTTTAATTTTTTTAACTGTATTTCTATAAGATTTTGAAATTTTTGACACAAATTTTTGATTTACAAAAAACACGTACTGATCGATTTTCTCCAAAATTTTTTGTAAAAAACTATCATCGATTTCACAACTTTTAAGCCTAAATTTATAATGAGATAATAACGGGATCTATTTTTTTTCGATTTTTTAAATTTCCATCTTTTATTTATCCGTGCTGAAAAATATCTGAAAAGAAAAAATAATTTACACAGGAACTACTATTAATAATTATCTAAGACATAGTGATTACTTACTAAATAGTTTACAAATTGATTTCAGAAAAAAATACAGTGAAATTAAAGCGTTTATTATTTATGCTTGATAAATTTTTTTTTATTAAGTAGCGTTTATTTTTTTACACGTTTAAATATTTTAAAAATTCGAGATTCAACAGATGATGAAAATTGTTTAAATCTCAAAGTGCCTTCTCCGTCTGGAATTACACAATGATATTTCTGTGTTCCTGTTATTGTCTTAGCTCTAATATATCGCTTGTCTAATGATTCTTTGCTCTGAATATAATCTTTGTTAGAGAAGAATTGCGCATAGATATTTGGCAAAAAATTTAATTTTATCGCCCAGTTATATATATAGTTCTTGAGGAGTTGAGATTTGTTCGTCATATGAAAGTTGAAGACTTGCTCGTGCCGCTATTCTCTTAACAGTTCCTTCTACTCCATCACAAGGACCTTTGCCATGAGCTGTTGCAAAATAATGCCATTCAGCCAAAGTCTTCTTCATGAAAATTAAGATTTACAAAATTTTTATAATTTTTAAATTGTTGAGGTGCTCCGTCGGAAAATTTGCCAAATATCTATGCGCAATTCTTCTCTAACAAAGATTATATTCAGTGCAAAGAATCATTAGACAAGCGATATATTAGAGCTAAAACAATAACAGGAACGCAGAAATATCATTGTGTAATTCCAGACGGAGAAGGCACTTTGAGATTTAAACAATTTTCATCATCTGTTGAATCTCGAATTTTTAAAATATTTAAACGTGTAAAAAAATAAACGCTACTTAATAAAAAAAAAATTTATCAAGCATAAATAATAAACGCTTTAATTTCACTGTATTTTTTTCTGAAATCAATTTGTAAACTATTTAGTAAGTAATCACTATGTCTTAGATAATTATTAATAGTAGTTCCTGTGTAAATTATTTTTTCTTTTCAGATATTTTTCAGCACGGATAAATAAAAGATGGAAATTAAAAAATCGAAAAAAGAAATAGATCCCGTTATTATCTCATTATAAATTTAGGCTTAAAAGTTGTGAAATCAATCGATGAGTTTTTTACAAAAAATTTTGGAGAAAATCGATCAATACGTATTTTTTGTAAATCAAAAATTTTTGTCAAAAAGAACTCCGCACAAAAACCTATGGAAATGGGTTCTCGGCGAATTTGTCTGAAACTTTGGGAAAATGTTGTTCATGTCATCTTGATCAAAAGTTCTCATGGCAACAATTTTCTTTAAAACAGAATTTTTGCTCCAGGAGACCTCAAAGATGGATATTTTATCACGCGATCACAGATTATTTTACCCATTCAGCTTTTAGAATAACTAGACATCACAGACGCGCGCTTCGCGCGCGCTATTTAGCTTTAATATTACACACAACTGTCAAAATATGCTATGACAGCCGCTCACGAAGTTAGCGCAGCAACAGAATCAATCAGCATCGCGGAAAAGAGCCAACAAAGCAATTCGAGACTTCGAGAAGACTTCGAGAGATGTGTGTATCGATTTAACATGCCTTTTTTTAGAACGGATGATTGTGTGTGTGTATTGCAATGCCCATGAAACCCGAGAACAAGATCGGTCTCTTTCAGGGCCATAATAATGTGCAAAATCCGATCGCGCAACCTTCTTGCGGTGCACATTGGATAACGCTAATCCCGACGGTTCATACTGTTATTACTGTTATTCATCAATACATTAGGTTATTAGGTTTTATGGGTTATGCAATACACACACAAACACACACAATCATTATTCTGAAAGCTGAATGGGTGAAATCATCTGTGATCGCGTGATAAAATATCCATCTTTGAGGTCTCTTGGAGCAAAAATTCTGCTTTAAAGAGAGTTGTTGCCTTGAGAACTTTTGATCAAGATGACATGAACAACATTTTCCCAAAGTTTCAGACAAATTCGCCGAGAACCTATTTCCATAGGTTTTTGTGCGGGGTCCTTTGAAAATCTTATAGAAACACAGTTTGAAAATATTTTTTGATATTTTTTATTAAGTGTGTTTAAAAAAAAAATTTGAAAAAAAACGTCCCATTTTTTTGGCCCATTTTTCGTAAAATTATGGGCGTTTAAAAAAAAAGTAACGTAATTTTTCAAAAATCGATATTTTGAAAACGGTTCGACAAAAAATTTGAAAAAAATCATGGAGGTATTTTTCAACTAATACTATAACATAAAAAATTTTCAAAAAAATCGGAGATGCAAAACCCAAATGGTGTCCGATTTGGCGCGGTACGTCTTATATATATCTTCCATCGCGTAAATTCTACAAATGAACTTTGCTGGAAAAATACATGTGATATAAAAGGCACAAAAGAAATTTATGCAAAATTATTCTTAGTACAAAGTAATCGGAGCACGATCCTGGAGACATCCCGTGTCCGCGATATCGTCATCGTGGACGAGGCTCCGGGCCCAGAGAAAAAATAATCGTATTATACAAACGATAGACCCCCAATATTGTCGTACAAAATGTATGTGTATCTATCCCTATAGCTTCTTCTCCTCTCTATATTATAATGAAAGAAACGTATCCTACTGAGAAAGGCCCGTTTAGCGAAATAGTAAGCCGATGCCAGCTAGTCTCACGCAAAAAGCGAACGTCGAATTTATAACACAATGGCTGTGTTCGGGAAGCGCGCTATTAGCGCTATTGCATCATTCTATCTTTATCGCTTCATCAGGTGTAAAACAAGGATAAAATAAGCAAATAGCACTAATAGCGTCTTCCCGAACGCACCTAATAAATTAATATTTAGCATCTCTATCGAATTTCTATAAAAAAAATCGAAACAGTTCATTTTTTTGTTTTCTAAGAGAATTCAATCACTCTCTCTAACCGAATTTCACTAATATTTAAACGTCAGAAACGCACGTGGTCCGAGTTAGCACAGGTCCGACAGAT
Source organism: Temnothorax americanus (assembly GCF_048541705.1). Taxonomy (NCBI): domain Eukaryota; kingdom Metazoa; phylum Arthropoda; class Insecta; order Hymenoptera; family Formicidae; genus Temnothorax; species Temnothorax americanus. Next base: position 4,178,732 of record NW_027509812.1, read on the forward strand.
TTCTTTCTATAGACGGCATAGTTGCCAAAATATATTTCATGAAAAGAAAATTAATCTACAAAAATCAAATAATATTATGAGCATTGCACAAAAAAATATACACGAAGAATGTATTTTGAGAATCAGAAAGATTAAAAAAATGCGACAAAGTTTTTTCCCTCCGGATGAAATTCCAACGTGCACTTCTAAGGTCAACGCGCATCCTTTGCTAAACGAATGAATTCATACACGTTTTGCAGCCAGATTTTTATTGACGTGATACAGACGGGTGTACATCTAAGCCTCAATAAAGCGCAAGTTTAATCGTAAATCAGTTATGCGAAAGATCTTAGATCTTATACTTGTCAATAAAGTTATAAAATCCGCAAATAATGCGAAAATTTGCGCAGTCCCTCGTGATCGAATATAAATGGATCGCGTCGCTTCGCTAATGATCGGATGAACATTTTCTAAAAAACGCAACAAAATATTTGCTCCACGAAATAAGCTCGCACAAATCGCATCTGACAAAACTGAAATTTAACAATTATATGTAAAATCATAAAGCTATAAATTAGTTTTTGTTTTTAACAAGAGTTGAGACACGTAGCGATAAAATTGAATGAATTTCCAACACGATAAAGATAAGTTTAATAATTTTCTTCTACGGTTTTCGTTTCTTTTTTAAAAAATAAAGATGTTAAAAAAATCAAAATAAAGTAATATGTAACAAAAGTTTCTCTTGGTGTAAATTTTTAAAAGGAGAAAGCAAGTTTGAAAGAATAATATGATGAATCAACATTCTCTGAATACATATAGAAACCATTCAATTTTTTCCCGACGCGTTGTGTAAAATATGACGGCTCCGTATAATCGTTAATTACCGCTAACAAACCGTCGTAAGCAAATTCCTCGAAACGTTCGCTACAAAAGAAAACGAAAACAATTTTGGGACAAGAACGGAAGCGTTCGTTTGATCGTCATCGTCTTCGTTTCTAAGCCGAAAAGATGTACGTACTCCACTAAGATAAATTATAATTATTCTTGATATCAGCATTCGCGGCACCCTAAAGTCCCAATGGATAAAAACTAAATACTTAGTAGCATCCGAGTTTGATTTAGTCGGGCAACGTGAACACAGTTACACGTTTGCCCGTCTCTGTGAAAAAAAAACGCGACGATCACCTTTTTTCTTTCTTTTCAAGTACTCTGTATACTTGTAAACTATAAATGTATAAAAACGATTAGAAGGTACTCGCCGCGATGGAAAGAAAGTAACACAATACAATTTCTTTATGATTCTCGAAATCAAATCTGTTTGGATTTCTAAGCACAAGGAAAAACATCTCTTTTGCTTATGTATTATTCGACAAAGCAATGATACTCTTCATGGAGTGCAGTAACGGCTGTCGCATACTAACAATGGAAACGAAGACGAGGGCGAAAACGGATACAAGATTGAAAAGCGCACTCGGAAGGGAAATGAAAGCACTGCGAGTTTCCTCTTCTCGACGGTCCTTCGACTTTATTCGCGAGGCAACGATACTTTACGCAAATATCCAGTATTCTGTATACAATCATAATTAGCTAATCATCCGTCGACGAAACATATCGCTCGCGTTAAAACAGCCGCTTCGGCGTAAACTGCACACGTTATGCATTGCAGTTATAGATAATTAACAAACTAAATAAAAATCTTAATTCTTAATATCATTATGTTATAATAATTAAGATTTTTATTCAGTTTGTTATCTATACTGTTCATCAGCTGCGTTACCCTCTACTCTGATGCTAAGAGACTGAGTGTAATAAATCAATACTATATAAATTTAATATTTATTGCATTTGTGTTATAGAAGTTATTGTTTTACCCCATCAAGAATGGATCGATAGATCCTTTGAAATAGTTTTACATCATTCATTTACATTACAAGAAAAAAATTATTTGAGGTGCAAGAGATGCAGTAAATTGCCAAGTCTAATAAGTACCCGCGTCGCATCAATATATACTATGTATACTAATTCACATTCTCAATTGTGCTACTGTTATTATTTGTCATCAGACAATTATAAACATACACATAATAATTAGATAGATATTATATATATATATATATACGCATGTGTGCATAAGAATATATGTAATTTATAAAAAGCGGGTGCTTATCAGCCTTGATACGTTACTGCCTTCTGCTACGCGGACGGCCAGAAAGCATTTTCAGGTTCAGGCCGTATTGCTAAAGAATCCAAGACGCGGCAACGCCGCGCGGCGTTGCCGCGTCTATAGCATATGTCTCTCTACCGTGCGTCCGTGTGAGCAATTCAGTGGTTCAGTGGTGTGTGTATGTACGTGTACGGACATATGTACACCACTTCATAGAATCTGAAATAAGTTGGTAACACTGAAACCGGAGTTTCGCGTTGTCACCACGCGAGGTCTCCAATATCAGTTCGGCTTTTGCTTTAGTTGACAGAGTTGACATTACCGACGTCGAGGAAGTTCGGCCTTAGCTTTAGCATCCCCTTAAGGTGCGAATTCATGGGACGCTCGTTTCAGCGTATCGCGAAATCACGTGATTTCGCGCTGACGCTAGCGTCAAGCAAAGAGAGCTGGGATTTTCTCAGCTTTAGCGTCAAAGCCAAAGCAGCGCGAAGACGCCGAAATTTTGACGCTGTTTTTCTTTTCATGAATTTCAATTGACGCCGCCGTCTCGTGTGGTCATGCGACCTTCTTGCCGCTGAAAATCAGCGTCGAGCGTCAGCATGAAAAGGCACCTTTATGCTATGCTTGTCTATGCAATTTTGTGTGCGATGGTCTTTATTGGTTTAGCGGTCTTAAGGGGCCTTTTCATGCTGACGCTCGACGCTCATTTTCAGCGGCAAGAAGGTCGCATGACCACACGTGACGTCGGCGTCAATTGAAATTCATGAAAAGGTTCTAGGTGAAGTAACCTGACCTAACCATACCCAAACTCGGATGGCGGGGGGGGAGAGGGGGGTAGGGGGAAGGGGGGGGGAGGGGGGAGGGTCGTCCTGACCAATAAAATGTAGTCAGGATGGTCCTGACCAAGGGTCAGGTCGGTCAGGTCGAAAACTTAAAAAAAAAAAAAAAAAAAAAAAAAAAAATTGGGGGACTTAAAAAAATTTTTAAAAATTTTCAAAAAAAAAATAAAAAATTGGGGGGTCCAAAACGATTAAGCCTAATTTCATCGATATTTGAGGTGCAGTAGCTATTCTAAATAAATACCCACCAAAATATTGGGTGTTTTTTTCGTTAGGTTCTTCCTTAGCTTATAAGGTAGTGAAAACGAAAATACAACGTGCACGGACACATAATTTCAGCATAGATACAAATAAGATCTATTTAACCAAACCTATATACTTTCTTCTCGCGGATGACTACGAAACCCGCGAGAACCATACACGACGAATACTGGCATCCACATATCGATATAAGGTATAAAAAGATTTTAATCAATACTTTAGATATTGTATGTATGTACGTATGAGTCGATATATTTTATCGTCACTTACACGTTCATCCGTGTACTTTATATTGTGTTATATATAATGAAAGGTTGTACGTAAAAGCCCATCTATATATATTACGTAAAAGGAAGAAAGTAATTAAAAATCACGTTTTTAATATATAGGATACGTCGTAATATACATATAAATAAATAGTACGGCTATACTTACGATTAATACAACGTAAATGCGTTAGATATTTACGTTGCCCACTTTAGGAATCACAAACATTCTTATACATAACATCCTAAAACAAGATCTTAAACTTAAAAATTACAAAAAATTTTGTATTTTATTTAAATAAAGGGTAACGTGTACAGTTATCATATTAAGAAGTTGCGTTCTTTTTATCCTAGCGTCTTTCTCATTTTGTACGCGTCAACTGCTTACAAACGCACGTTTAACCTATAATATTCAAGTATGATGACGTATATACGAAAAGGATCTTGCAACGTACTACGCACGTCACGCTATACAGCATATAACTTTTCAGTTACCGTGGAGCACGATAGTATGCCGTATTTGCAATATTGCAACTTTAGATATAAGATATATATGTACAATGTTTTTGCAACTTCTCTTATATTATGGAAAATATTAAATTCTATCAGCAACACACGGCATATATATGCCACGTACGCATTCTCAACGATAATAAAACTTTTTTCTTCCGCAAGCTACGCTTGCAAGAGACTTGCGACCTTCTTTGCACTTTCTCCTAGCAACATTGTCCTATGATTACCGGAAACCTCTTCTATTCTTATGGGTTGGGTGCAAATCTGAAAAGAAAAAAGGGTAAAGAATCGATATACACGGGTAAAAATATAAGCTACTAAAATCTATACGAATAGTGGCGAGCGTAAAATAAAACTCATCAACTTGAATCAAAGTTCATGTCTCTACTAAACATACAGATAAACGTAAGTTTCTACGTTTTATTTTTAGATGCGCACGTGCGCGCGCGAACGTTGTAGATACTCGCCTAGATATAAACGATATTTGATTAAATGTAAATTAAAACGTAAATTAAAACATTAAAGCGTGTGTGTGTGTGTGTGTGCGCATCCAACTTCTACGTTACACGTCGTTCACAACCCTATAACGGCTATAACAAAATAACTATAAAAAGAAAAGCAACCGTGAAACGCGTGAAGAACGTTTGATAAAACAAGGAACAAAGAAAATAACGTTCTTACCGTTGATAAATCATAATCTTCTTTTAGATGCAGAAAGTTTTCTGCAGCTTTAATCAGTGTGACCGGTCCCTTGATCTTTTTCGTCGGCGTATAGAATACAGCAGCTGCCAATTTTTTGAATAAAAGATATCCGGCAATCTTTAGATCATCCTGTGTAAACGGCGTGTCGCCTATCACTTCTATCATCTTGTCAAACATCTCCACATCTGATTTACTCTGCTTCAAAACGTCATACGCCTGAAATAAAGCATCGCAACGTGAATCTAAATCAGGTATTTAAATTATATAGTATATCTCACGTCGTGTTGCTCAGATCGTCTCTGCGCGTATGATACGGACGTCGTCTAATATTATTGAAGTTGCTAAGGACTGCGTAAGATTTTGAAAATGTGCTACAAGTTCACGACGTGTTATGATATACGTTCGTGCATACGTTATAAGGGATAAAAAAATCGTACGTCGTTACGTAAACACGAAACACCCGTTATGTTATAATACGTTCACTTTTGTTTGCCGTCTATCAAGACTCAACGTGTGCTTTAACGCGTTCTCCGTACTCGTGCTTTTCCCCAGTTCCTTCGTTCAAGATACAAGAAGACGACGAGAAAGGCGAGGCGTTTGTGATACTTACGTGAATGAACGTTATTTTCTTATTAAATTGTATGCTGAAATATGCCAGCGCTTTCATACAGCCTTCGGAAGTAATCTTTTCCATCTCATCTAATTTGCCAATCATATCACATTGCTGTCGCACGAATGCCAACGAACCATCGATTAGACTCAGAACAACCTTTTCTCCAGCGGCTTCCAATTGCAAAGTCATCTCGATGGCGACGCAAGTTCCATATGAGTATGCTGCCAAGTGATATGGTCCTTTCTTCTGAACTTTTCTAATGGTCGTCACATAGAATTCAGCCAACTCCGGTATCGTTTCATGAGGCGCCTGCTCAATGCTCTGCAGGCCCCATAACGGCCTTTCGAGTTCGCTGGCCACATATTCTAGCGCGTTAACGAGACCCTCGATACCGTGAACGACGAATAACGTCGGTCCGTTGGACGTCTTTGTTTTCAAGCGAACGAGGGCCTCTTTAGGCAGCAAGTCGTTGCTCGGCCACTGCATCAGCAGCATGTTGATCGAAACGTTTGAGTCTGCAGTAGTGATCGCCGCCGCGGCGAGAGGTTGCTGCTCTTTCACTATCTCACCACTAGTCGAAGATAATTCTTGCAATTTGGCAAAGGTTAAACCACGGATCTCTTGAGCCGACACGAGGATGTCGTAGTTCCTCTCGAGAGTCTGTTTGATTTCCGTGCCCATCAGCGAGTCCATACCCAAGTCGGCCAAGTTCGTCGTGGGATTAATCGACGTAGCATCTTTAATGCCTAGGATATTGGCAATGGTTGCGACGAGGTTAGCCTGGTTGCCGTCCGCGGCTTTATGTTTTTCAGCTAACACCGAGGAAGCCAGCACCGGATGCGGTTGTTGAAGGAATATATCCATCGTCGCGAGACAACTCGACATGTGTTGTGGTAGAGTACCGCCCACTTCAGTGTCGTTATCTCCCATCGTTTCTGAAATAATAACAATATCATAAGAGAAACTGTGATCATGAACGGTACTAAGTCGTCCTCATACAATAAATCTAGAACAATAGTATGCAAAATGTGCATACGTCATTCATAATACTTGATATTATTGTTTTCGATACGCGTGTTTATAAGGAGCATAAAATAAAGGCGTGCGCAAGTCAAGCGTCGAGTTTACAAAACTCATTTTTCATATACATATATATTACCTATAATTAAGCCAACATCTCCGATGGCACCCCATTGAATGGCGAGACCGGGTAAACCATTAGCCTGCCTCTCTTCCATCAGTCTCTCCATGGTCGAATTTGCGAGACCGTAGTTGGTTTGACCCATATTGCCGCGACCGCACGACACGGACGAGAATACCACAAAGTAATCTAACGATGGGCAGAGCTTTCTCGATACCGCATCTAAATTCCTTGTAACATTGACTTTCGGCAAAATGACCGTTTTGAAATCGGCCTCTTCCAAGTTTTCGATCAGAGCATCGCGTAGCACAGCGGCTAGATTGAATATACCGCCTACCGGAGCCAGCCGGTTGCTATCTTGGATTAAGCGCTCAGCACCCGCGACGGTCGTAACATCCCCCGTGAAGACGACGACTTTTACGCCGCTTTCGCGCCAGCGACGCGCGCACAATGCCTGGTAACCGGTGCGTATGCCTGAGCGCGACACGAGAACGATGAATTTGGCGCCGCGGGCGATCATCCACGTGGCCAATTCTAACCCAAACCCACCGAGACCACCGACCAGGACGTACGACTTCTCCGGATTTATGTAAGTACGTGGAATCGCGGACACTGTCTTTGGCCGTGCTGCGACACGCTTCTTCGTCGGTTCCTCATCACGGATCTTCACTAGTACTTTGCCGATATGCTTGCCCGTCGCCATGAATCTAAATCCCTGCTCGAGCTGTTGGTCCGAAAACACGGTCGCGTGGAGCGGACGTATCGCGCCCGTCTTGATTCCCTCCGAAACGTGGTTCACCAACTCCTTTTTCACCGCGTTGTCTTCTCCGAACAGCGCGTCCAACAATATACCGTGGAAAGACGTATTCTTCAAAAACATTGACATCCCTACGCGGCTGTCATTCGACAAATCGTACTTGCCGATCTCAAGGAAACGGCCACCGAACGCCAGGCACCGAATGCCAGCTTGCAATTTCTCCTCTGCCAGTGAATTCAGCACGATGTCGACTCCACGTCCCTGAGTCTCGGCACGTATTAGCTGTTCGAAACTCGTATCTCGGGAATAACCGATGTGCCTGTCGGTCAACTGTGGGAATATTTTCTTGAGATATTCTCTCTTTTCCAGCGTGCCGACGGTAGTAAAGACGGTACAACCAGCGTGCAGAGCAATGGCGATCGCTGCTTGACCGACGCCGCCTGTACCAGCGTGGATTAACACGCTTTCGCCTGCTTTCATGCGACCTCGTATAAACAGAGCGTAGTAACTAGTCGCGTAAGCGACAGGTATCGTCGCCGCCTGTTCCAACGTCCACTTGTCGGGTACCTCCCAAAGAAACGCAAGATCCGCGACCACAGTGGTCGCCAACCCTTTAGCTTCGACTATGCCCATCACGCGACGACCGTCGGTGTCTCTCCCAGAAAATTCAAGTCCCAATATACATTCTTCCGTAGCCATATTATTTGGCAGGGCGTCCGGTGGTAATTTGCCACTCGCCAACATGATATCCCTGTCGTTCATATACGTGTTATATCTCGTTGTCACGTCTTCGTTATCTACACTATTATGTATCAATAAAACAAAATACTCATTTACAACTTACCTAAAGTTTAATGGAGCATAGTATACGCTGCAAAATTTCATATTGGGAAACGTGTCAGAACGGTAGTAACTTAACGGTCCTTCGATCCATCTCAAGCTGCTAAGGTCTCCTCTTGTCAATGTGTTTACATAGGCGTGCTCCACTTGTAGGGAAGACACGTCGCTCGGTTGATCCAATGGCAAGTGTCGATAACAGCCCCATTGTCCTCCTTTTAGCACATTGGCCATTAATCCTTTGTCCAATTGTTCGACGTAAGACCGCACGGATAAACCAAACTTGGGAGCGTTCTTGTCCTGGATAAAGACATAACGCGCATTTGCACCGCCTGTCTCGCGTCGTATACAAGTCATGAGTCCGACCAAGCCTACAAATAAAAAAAAAACGAGAACGTTTTTCTGTTCCTAATACAGGGCAGTTAAAGAGAGTTTGAGAAACTTTGAGATAATTTTTCCTGTAATATTACCAAGCGTTTCTTCGCCTTGAGATACAAGAAGCACTTCTTCATCATCTTCGCCGTCAGATTTCTTCAGTGCTGCTTTTACATCGTCCAACCACGAGAGTGATTTTTCCGTAATTTGTATTACCGTCGGTTCCCTGCTGCTTTTCTGCCGCTTCTTCAACAACAAATAAGTCTTTCCTATGGGATCGATTTGTTTTCCGGCCAATGTTAGATCCGTTTCCTTCAACGCGGTCTTCAAATTCAGTTGCGCAGCGGTCTCCTCCAGAAGCACGAAACAACCAGGTTTTAAGGCAGCTACCAAGTTTTTGAGAACGGTATAAGATTGATTGGACAGAACGTCCGCGGCTATGACAAAGTGCACATCCTGAGCGGGAGGTGCTTTTGTCACGTCTTGCGTTACGATGTCAGCGTTCACGTTCATTTGGCTCAAACTCGCCGTGTACGTGTCGGCAGAAACTACGACCACTTGTAAATCAATCTGGAACAAACAAAGCGATTTTATGATACGTTTAAATACAAAAGAAGAAAAGCAAAAAAAGCACGTACAAATAGGAATAAACTATACGTGTCGATTGATCGATCGTGACATGCCTCGTTTTTTATTTGTAAGTTGACATGCTTCTTAAAATTTGTATATAATACAAATATATATATATATATTTGTATATATATATATATATACAAGAAACGAGTAAACAGTTTAGTAAAACAAAATACGTTGTTTCAAATAACCGTAACATATATGGGAATGGGGCACAAACTTCTCCCTTCTAATCATTTATTTCGTAAAGTTTCTATCCACGTCTCAACACCGTGTGACAATGTACGTTAATCAAGTGTAATGTGCCGAATAGATGGCTGAGTGATGGAATAGTAGTCTGTCTCAAACGAAAGATATTGATTTCTAGATTTGTTGCCTCTCTGCGTGTACACGACACTAAAGAATTTTGGATGAAAAAATATTCCACCTTGAGCAAAACAATTTATTAAAATTCAGCCGTTAAAAACACACTTACGATAGGTGCGCCAAGTTCGCCGTGAAAAATGTCGAGAATAAGCGGCGCCAAGAGAGCTTCGGCAGCTCGTTCGCCTGCAACTTCCACGGTCTTCAATTTCAATGCCATCATGTTTTCGCACATAATTTGCAAGAGTACAGTGAGCGCGTGCACTTTTCCTCTCATTGGATCCTCTACCAGACTGTGTGAATTTTCATAGGGCACGAAAGTGTAGCGTTCGTATTTAGGATCGGCTTGAGTCTGCTGTCGACGAGGCGCCAAGGAAGATTTCACGCCTCTGAGCTCGATACCACCCGATTTAATGACATCGATGTTCTTGTAATGATACACTGGTAAACCACCATCTTCTGGTACGTCTTCCACCAGTCGTTTGTGAAGAACGGGGTCGATCGCGGCGTACTGGAGACGCGACGGTAAATACATTAGCTTGTGGCTGGTGGATACTATGCTTAACTGAAGCATAGTGTCTATGTACGGAACCCATTGATTGAACCAGTAAAGTTCGCCGGCAACGCCGTAGTTGTCGCAAGATTTGATTCCTTGGAAGATATCGCGATACTCGTAACCGCGCAGCCTCAGTTCCTTGTAAATGTCTTTGGTATTTAACGGCAAAGTCTCCCCCGTGGTAGGCGGTACTGGTGGTGGCGGCAGTTTCAGCTGATCCTTCTCGATAGTCTCGGACACGCGGACGTTTCCGCTGACGACAATCGCGTCGGTCTCGCAGATCTCAAAATCGCCCGTTCCCTTAAAAATAGTTATCGAGAATTTCACCGTTCCCTCCTTCGGCATAATAGTGGCTCGCTGAAACCGCACGTTCTCGAACACTACCGGCACGCGTTCAAACTCGACGCCGCGCAGTTTTGCCAAAGTTTTCCACACCACGAAAATATAGCCAGTGGCTGGGAAAAGGACTCGTCCGTCTATCTGGTGCCCCGCTAGATACGCGTCTGTTTCTTTTGACAGATCAATTTGGACGACGCACTCTCCCGAGCTGTCCGATGTCCGTTTGAAAACAGCCACGTCCCACGCGGTAGAGTGATCCCACCTGACCAGGGGCCCGATCATCGGTGTTCCGCGACCGACGGGGAAACTCATCGGCGGATACAATTTGGAAACGTCAGGTTGCGCACCGGCCATATACAGCTTGCCCACGTTAGACAGCAGAAAAGCCAGATTGTCCGAATGGTCCCGCTTGTGGAGGCCGATATTGGTCACTGTTGGTGGTAACGATCTGCGCAAGATTGCCTGTAGCAAGCAGTGCGGCGCGATTTCGATCGTTATCGCGTTCTCTGGAACATGCGCGATCGCCTCCTGGAAGAGCACAGGCGACAACAAATTGTTGACGTGATACGCGGCGGAGCTAAGCTGCGCGAGCGGACTGCCCCATGCAGCCTCGGGGACGGAGCTGGAGATCCATCTGGCCGACCTCTGCTTTGGACTCGGGATGATTTTCTCGAGCGAAGCGCGTAGCCTAGGCCCGGCCGGGGCAATGTATTTACTGTGGAAAGAGAAGCCGGAACTGTTGACCAACTTGACGAAGATATTTTTGCTCTTCAGGACCGGTACGAATTTGCGTATAGACTCACGCGGACCGGAAATAGTGATCGAGTCGGTGGAGTTGTGACAAGCTGTCGTGATATCGGGCGGGCACATCTTTTTGGCCTCCTCCCAGCTCAAACCAACTGCCGCCATGGCGCCTGGTTCCAACTTGGAGTCTATAATCGCTTTGCCTCTACTGTAAGCCGCTAAAACAGTCTGCTCCGCGGTAAATGCGCCGTCGGCATAAGCACAACCCAATTCTCCAACGGAGTGTCCGATTATACCGTCCGGATGTATGCCTATCGACGTTAAAACGTCCACGAGGGCGACCTGCATAGCCGCGATAGACACGAAGGCATCCATCACGTTCTCGTACGTTTCGTTCGTAGCGTTCACGATAATATTCATAAGGTCGATGCCGTGGGGCGCCACGGCATCCGCGCATCGTCGCAAACTACGTTGAAAAGTTTCAATGCCGAACAATTGACGACCCATGCCTGGCCATTGCGTGCCCATGCCGGAAAATATGAACCAAATGGGGCGCCTCTCGTTCGAGCTCGCTACCTCGGCCATTTGCCGCGTACCATCGACGCCGAGTACCTCGTAGCCGCGAATCTTGTGACCGGGGATGTCGTTCGTGTGCGTTATGCGTAACAGCGAAAGAAACTCGTCGTCTTTGCGATGCTCCCGCGCTTTCGCCAGCAAGGTATGCACAGCTTCTTCCGTTCGACCTGACACAGCGACCAATTTCGGCGACGCGTCAGCGATGTTTAATAACGGTGACACGTTTGGTTTTGGATTGCTGCGCAGAACGACGTGCGCGTTTGCGCCGCCGAAGCCGAACGAGTTGACGCCTACGAGACCACCGTTCCACGGTGTGGCCTTGTCGACCACTCGAATGCGCCCCTCGTTTAAGGCAGGAATGTTCGGATTTGGAGTATCAAAGTGCAAATTCGCGGGTATCACGCCCGCTTCCATCGCGACTAGCACTTTGGCGATCGAGCACAATCCACTGGCCGGCTCCGAGTGACCCATGTTGGATTTGACCGAGCCAATCAGCAAAGGAGTTTTTCTACTTTTGCAGAACAGTTTGTCGATGGAATTGATTTCCTCTGGATCGCCTACTTTGGTACCGGTACCATGGGCCTCCACGTAAACCACGTCTGCGGGATTAATTCCCGCTTCGCTGTAGACCTCGCGCATCAATCGCGTCTGCATTTCACCATTGGGATACGTGACACCCTGAGATTTGTAGCCGTCGGTGTTTGTTTTCGTGTGAATCACCGTGGCGTATACTCTGCGCGCATCCTTCGCCTTTTGCAAGTATATCCCCACCACCGCCTCGGCCCTCACGTAACCGTCACCTGAAGCGTCGAACGCTTTGCACTTGCCATCCTGGGCCAGCATATTCAGTTTGTGAAATTGAAGCGAGGTCGCCGGTCTTAATACGAGATTCAATCCACCGACGATCGCGGCATCGCACTCGCCGTTACGCATTGCGGCCACTGCCTGATGCATGCTGTACAAGGCCGAGGAACAAGCCGTGTCCACCGCGTAACTAGGTCCACTGAAGTCGAAACAAAAGGAGACTCTGTTGGCGAACATCGATTTCGAACACCCGAGCAATCCGTATCCTGCAAGCAGATGCGCGCAAGTTTCTCGGTTTATTCTCCGTGTCAGCAGATATATCGTATAACTTCTCTCGCGTATACCATATAATAGATATTTATGACAACGAGCAAAATATGAACAACGCGTATTCGCACGTAAACGTGTGCATCCCGTATATGCGCATATATATACAATACGTAGATTCATTTTCTTATCTTTAGGCAAGATCGTTGGCGTCAACGACGATCTTGCCTCGCGGTAGGTAGAAAACGTAAAAATACTTGACGTGACTGAAGAAACATTCGGTCGTATTTTTCATAATGGACGAACCATTTATGGTATCCATATCTCTCATATAAAAGTCATCCGTTTCCGAACAAGAGACACCGATGAACACCCCGGTACGCGATCCTCTCACGGTCGAGGGATTGACGCCAGCGTCAACTATCGCCTCGTACGTGACTTCTAACATCATGCGAAGCTGCGGGTCCATTGCGTGTGCCTGCTTGGGATGTACTCCAAAAAAAGAGGCGTCGAAGTTGCTGAGATCCTTGAGCTTGGCAGACCTGTGCGGTATCCCGTGGGCCGCCGCTGACCATCGGCGATCGTCACCCGTGACCATGTCCATTTCTTTCATCAGATTCTCCTTAAACTCCTCGATATTGGACGACTCCGGCAGACGGCCTGGAAAAAAAAACGTTTCGTTGTTCAATGCGCGTTACGCTCCCATAACGATGCACAGCCAGCCGTGCTGTGGCCATTCGCGCGACTGACACGTACCTGATATGCCCGTAATGACGATGTCACTGTCGACGGAATACGGCACTCCATTTCCGATCGCGGACTCTCGCGTCACGGGACTGTTGACACTTTCAAATTGAGCAGGCATCTTGCCGACGGAGGATCGTTACGCGCGTTATCCAACTCTTTTCTACTCCGTACGACGCTCTATATCTGCAAAGATAAAACCAACTCGAGTTTTTACGTTTGTCGACACATCTATAGTTGATCTACGTATATTAAGGAAAAGGCACATTTGAAGGATACTCTCTAGAGCATATTTAAACAAACCGAACAAACGATACATCTTTTTTCAATATTTTTTGCAGTTTTTTTCCAAGAAAAATGTGAGTATAGCTTTAAATAAAAATCTTCTTTTACTCGAAGGGAAAAAAAAACATTTTTTTAGAACGTATCCATTTCTCACGATTTTGATCGGTTTTTCTCAGGTTCAAAAAAAAGACGTTCAAATCAATCACGTTGACTTAATGTCGATGAGTTTACAAAATGTTGTTGTCGATGTTTCGAAAGAAACTTATAGTGCCATTCCAACCCCAGGAATAAATGTTGGTCATCATTTACGCTTATCTGTATCTGTTACGTTAAAATCTTAACGCTCTGGAATCTCGTTTAACCGTCTCTTTGAACGCGCTCGGTCCACGAGCGCGTATTACTATACACGCGCGTACCTTCAATTGGCATATAACATACTTAATTGATGAGTAATCTCAATAGAGTTTCTAGATAAATCAACTTTGCTTGACGACGGTTCGCGCAGGATCGTCGCTCTTTCTCAGAAAAATCTGTCACGTATCTTTCTTAAACGTCGAGATCAGGTACGTGTATTATTATTGCACGAACGATCCATTCAACTCACGTCATTTCTAGCTACGTAATGGAAGATACATTGCTACAATAATGACCTATTTCATTTTCAAATATCGCAACGTCATACTTCGCATGAGAGCGAAATACGTTATATTTTATTTCAACATATTTCACGATCAATGATTTACTTTTCGATAATATTACCTTTTTTATTACTTTTATAAAATTATACAAGACAACGCGCGAGAGACGCGATCTCGAGCAAGAGACGAGCAAAATATCAGACATTTACGAAAATTTGTCTTAAACGTGCCGTTCCGAACTATCCTCTGATAAGAGGAGTTATCGTATACCCGACCGTGTAACCCGCGCGACCCGCGGCACGATATTCGGTTACGATATATTTGATTACGATATTCGTTTCATCAATCACATAATCCGCGGAACGTGTTACCGTCGACACAACATGGAGTTTCAGGAGCCAGCAAATGTCACGCGTACATACGTACACGTCGTAAAAACCCCTTGATATTCGATCGCGCGCAAGTCCGTTTTTCGACAACTTTTGCAGATATATTTCTCATATCGTACTTGTGGTCGCCCCACGGTCATACAGCTATTTCTCGTTACATGAGACTGTTTGTAAAAACGTTGAGTAAAGTCAATCCAACGTTTTTTCTACGTATTGCATCGAACTGGTGCGGTGATAAGTTTGGATCTATTCGCACATTATCATGTGATGTAAAATAGAGAATATTCTTCGAAAAAACGTACTGATTATTTTATACTCTACGTAATCATTATGATGATAAAAAGAACACGTTTGAATCAGATAGTATACGGTAGTTACTAAACCGGGTTATGAACCGTCGCGTGGTCGTGTAAACGTAGTCCATATAGAGTCGTTATACGGACGTTGTCGGAAAAAAATCGTTGCATCATGGAAATGGAATTTCAAGCTGTTTATTTAAGTTGGCACAACTATTGTGCGGCACACGGTTGAACAAAATACATAGACGTTAGACATAAATTTTTGGCTTTGTTGATTTGCCTTATTTACGATTTTTATTCACTTTATAGCCGATTCAATAAAAAAAAATGGCTGTATCGACTAAAAATTAATAGTTGGCACAGTCATAAAAAGAAAATCTAAATATTCTAAATCTAAATATAAAGAGTAAAAACACATTTCTCTAATGCTCTATTTTGTTGCTACGTAGTTGCTCCATTGCCAAGTTGATCGCAATAACCTTTGATTCAGAAAATTCATCTTCCAACCACCCTGAGAGCTAGCACAACGCCATAAAACATTACGTTCAACGAATATCTCAATAGATTACGTCTTTGTGATCTTGTCGTCTTCTAAAAGTAAATCCGATTTTCTCGTTCCATCCTTAACCGTCGAAACTCTACTACTCTTATAGCTATTCTGCGCCAGCGCGACACTTAAACTTTACAACGTGAATGAAAATCTCGATAGCGTACATCTTTCAGATTTTATATCGCTCGACATTTTTTCCCCTGTAGCTGTACCACGTATATAAACCCAAGTTGACACGGCCATCACTATTTTTATCGAGTCAACTAAAGAAGTAAAATTGTGGCTAAGGCAACAAAAATGTAACAAAAAAAGCAAAAAAATTATGCTCGTTTCGTTCGCGTGTGCGACAGTGTCTGCAACACAAGAACACGCTCGTGACACGTTGCGTCAAATATTGGCCATGAACTTATAAGCCATATGTAAATTTTTAGACTTAGCTTACGCACAAAGAAATCGGTAACGAAACGTGTGTTACGAATAATCTTGTGCAAAGAGCCTCAAAATAGATGTAAGTTCAAGTAGGAAGGTCGAGTGCGTTATCCCGTTATTGCATTATCGCAAAACTCGCACGACTGGCGATTCGCGCGTAACCGTGAATTCAATTCAGTTCAATTCAATTCAATTCTCCCTGTCGCGATTATTACGCGTACCTACGTTACGTCGAGTGTTTGCTAATTAGACGTTTGCGGCGCGGCGCGTCGCGGCGGTGTACGCGAATATCTATATAGAGACAATAACGGGGACATATTTTCCGAGAGCTTTCCGCTACCTTCGAAAACAGTATCCGTAACAGTCAGCGTCTAGACGCGCGTGAACATGCAGGCTGAATATGCACAGGCGCGTAACTTATAGTGCGTACTAGGCCTCGTCACCGTCATTATAGCTGTTTATTAACTGTCGAGGGAAAAGGGCCGTTTTTATGACATTTTACAAGTGCGCTAAAGCGATTTTAAATGTTTTTTTTTATCCAAATAGCTTTTTCTTTGAAAATGGCACGCAAGATTTCTCAGCGTGTCATTTCTCGCCTCTGACGTCACAATTTAACATGATCGCAGCGAGTACACGAGTATACCCAAAAGCCCTAAGCCCTAAGCTAGACCGAGCTGTTAATCCAGGTGACTCTGTCTTTCTTAATTATGTATAGGTATATTTAAATACTGCATTCAAGTATTCAAGATCGCGCACTCAAGTGCAAGTACGTGCCTATTTGATGGAGCACTGAAGTGCACTTTACTTGCGTGCAAAACAGTACGGCGAATGATAAGAAACTGTGCGGAGTGTTGCCTCTTCATCGCACTTGCATTATGTACTTGACATTAACTTGACGTTATTCTGATTCACATGAGTTTCCTCGCACATATATCTATTCCATACAACGACATAAAATACGGCTGTCTATTTGCAGACGTGAAATACAAATATTGGTCAAGTGTAAAGTAGGTAGCGGCAAGTACGACGGTTAGGTAAATTAAAGAGTACACTGAGAAAAAAAATTTGTTAATCCGAAAAAATATTTAGTCCGATACGTGCAGCTAAACATGTTAGTTAGTTAACTAAATATTAGTTGTTTCAACACGTATTAAGTTGCACTAAAAAAGATATAGTACATTCCTTGTCAACCGCATCCAAATTTTTTAATCAAGACGTACGTACGTCAACTAATGTGTAGTCAAACTACGTAAAATGTTTAGCTGCACATATCGGATTAAATATTTTTTTCTCAGTATAGCGATTTGTAGAAGATACGACACGACGCGACACGACGTTATCTTACGTCGTATCTCACGCCAGTATTACGAACGTATTATCAGCGTCTTTAGTTTTTTTTGAAATGTGTATTAAGAACGTGTTACGAAAATATTATGTTTTGACATACTCGAAGGCCGCGGTTTATCGATAGATGTGCCATATTGTACATGTATGTACATTATTTAGCGAAACGCGAGAGAGAGAGAGACGATATAAAAAAATCTATTGTATGTATATAACTCGCAACTCGTCGCGTCGCGTAAAAGAGTCACGGTCGGTCTCGCTCCGCGTGTACTTGGCGCGAGACACTACCGTGTCTCTTGATTATATACATATTTCATAAAGACCGTCAAGTATACTAATAATTATGTTCTCCTAGCGTGTCTCACGATCGGAATAATCGGAACAGCAGCTTTAATGTCACCAAATAAGCTCTTTTACAAGTCCGCGCGTTAACATATTGTAAATGACGGATTTTAAAGTCATCGCGCGCATGCAGGCAAAGTTCACGTCTCGCGCTTCCTGATCCCGTCGCATTAATCGTCGCTCGGTTAATTGATCAATCATTTAAGCTTTATTAGAGACGCACGTTCAGCACCGCTTACACCCACACGCCGTCGTGACAGGTGCGTGCGCGTGTACGTATTTATTGAGAAATATCACACAGTACGTGTATTCTTGGAACGAGAGAGAAAAGTAGTGCACGAGTAAATATTAATTATATAGTGTATAGTGTAAAAAGAAATGTACGGCACGCTCTCGCGTATTTTAAATAAAATCTTTGATAAAACGTAAGTTTCATATAACTGACAATGAATAAAGAAAGAAAATTTTTTAACGTACTTGCACGGCTAAAATAAAAGAAAAAAATTTTCGCTCGAAACTCTAGCTTTATCGTTCCTGCCGAGCTAGTGAAGCTTGAGTTTTTAGTTGGATACTTTTTTCTACGTGTTCGCGCATCAGGCTTTCGCGCGTCGTCGTACGAGTGTCTATAAGAGTCACCTACTGTTAGTGAGTTCGCACGTGCAGCGTCGCAGGTACAGTTTGACATCATACTTATTAGAACTTATTAGAATTCACATAAATACTGTGGCGCTCTCGTGACTCGCGTAAAACTGAACGCGTGCGTTTGTTTCGCTCCTCGCTCTTCGCACTCCATAGTGCCAGCGCGTTCCGTTAGAACGTCGTATAACCGTATACCTGTAGACTCGTAGCTCGTACCGCTCGTAGCTTGTAGCGCACGCTGTGGCCTGTGCAGTTTGTTACCTCAAAAACTTTCGTTTCTTTCTTTTACGCTTCGAAGGTTTAGTCACTTTACGTTTCGTTGCCTCTATTTACATGTATTATTACATACGTGCTTATCCAGTCGCATTAGCATCTGCCCGATCTGCCGTACCTATGTCTCACTCATGTCACGCAACGCATTACGCGGTAGTCGGTAAGAGACCCATAACTCTGACACTCCTGAAAGAGAGATACGCAATCTATTCTTGTATACATATAACATATATATGTATATGTACATGCCTATGACGTTGAGATACTCTTTCCACGTAGTATTTAATTTTTTAGCGTCGAAGGATTTCTGAAGAAGCGTTTACACGATTTTGTAAACCTTGTGGACAACATACGTAGGAAAAAATTTTTCATATTTTCTTTAGAAAATGTTTCTAAGACAATTATAAAAATAACGTTGAGATACGTATAAAAGTACATTCCGTGATCCAAAACCTTTTTATTACACGTAGGATCTCTCAACGCAGGTTTGGATATATACATAAGTATTGCGCGAGTCGTGCGACGGGCTTCGCGGCGGTTCTTTCTTCGGTAATACGTCGGTTGGCCGGCAAGGGGTTAGCGGGATACGAACGCGTCCTAGTCGCGCAACGCACTACTCCGACGTCCGAATGTCCGAAAAGTCCGTATACTCCGATATCGATCGCGCGCGGTCGCGCGGAAACTCACCTGGCTCAGAACGGTCTCGTCTCGTTACGTCTCGTCTGGTGGACGTCGTGGACGAGCACGATCCCAGATCTCGGGAAAAGTCAAGTTGGAGCGGAACGAAGGATGTGGCCGTTGCTCGTTGAGCCTTTAGTCGTTGCGGTCTTTCGAATGACCGCGCGGAACTCTCTTCCACGCCAAGGGTGACGCGAGTGGCTCTCTCTCTCTCTCTCTCTCGCGCGCTCTCCAGAGAGACAACCGGGAACGGGAAGTCGGGCGTCGGGCGATCAAACTGAGGACTGACTGGCATCTACCTCACCAGCATCTTATTATTGAATCGCACAGTCTCCGTGGTCTGACATCAGACCATGTAGCGACGACCAATCGGAGCGCGGCTCCGGCGAACGCATGCGCGCCCACCGCCCGGTGCCTGGCCACCGGTGTGCGGTGTGCCGCGTGTGCGACAACGACGACCAACGACGACGACGTCCTGTCTATGCGATTTTCCGTCACGAGCAGGATCGTGTTTCGGCTGACCCGCCGACACCCGCCGTCGCCCGCCGCTAGTCACACTTTACTTAATGGCTGACGCGCGTCCACCGTCCACGCGGCGGGGTGCGTGCCGTGCGTGGTGGCGCATAGCGTGGTGCGTCTGGTGAGTGGTGCGAGATCGCGACATTCGCGTGAGCACGCGTTTGTCACATGCCGCGTGCTGCAGCGTCGCAACTCTTTCACGTTCTTTCGTTTTGCCGCGCGCGTTATCGGGGGGATAATAGCATTTTACCGGCACGGCGCGGCGCGGTCAGCGACCACCGTTTTGAAGCACGTCAAGTGGAAAGAATCGCGCGTTGTCGACGATGCGCACGGATTTTATGCGTTCCAGCTATTAATATTATTATTAAAATGTATAGCGGCTGCTAATACGATAGTCGCGCGCGCGCGCGCACGTAATAATAGCGTAGTAGAGAATCGATAATTATATATAGATGTAGGTACGGATCTTCGTTCGGAGAGATCGCCTTCAAAAAAAGAATCAGAAGATACGTTTGTGTCTGACATGTATAATGTGTCTATTGAACGTATAGAAACTCATTACGACGTTATAACTACGCGTGTGTTTTTCGTCAATCTTATATATCTGCATACTTTTTAACGAAATGTTGCGTGTTGCGTCACGCTGCTACGAAATGAGTAACGCGATTCCGTTAGCCACGTGTCAGATTTATGTAACACGTATGTACACAACGTTGTGACGTATGCGTTGATTTCAAGATCCGAAATCTCTGTAATCATTTAAATAGAAGTGTCTTTGGAATATTTTTCCACTTGATCGATATAACGATCGGAAACGTTCAATATATAGATATACTTACAACTTACAACCATATACATACGAGTCATCAACGGTACGCGTTTGTGCATTATAGCTTTTATAGCGTTGACGATGAGCGTTTCGCACAGGTGTGCGTGTAAGTGTGTGTTGATACATTAATATAGTATATCGGTACTCGAGATTTTAGTAATTAGGAAAAACACCACAAAGGCCACGACGCGAGCAAACGTGTAGATATTATTTGAGATGAAAATAAACTTTTTTTGACATCCACTGTTTGCTCGCGTCGTGGCCTTTGTTTTACCTTTTATCTTTGTCAAGACACACGAGCGAGATCCTTTTAATTCTAGTAACTAGATTCGATGAAATTATACAGTCATTGACCGATTTTCGAAAGCGACCGAAGAAAACCTGGAGAAAAGGGGTGCAAGGAATATTCTCTCTCTTTCTCTCTCTCTCTCTCTCTCTCTCTCTCTCTCTCTCTCTCTCTCTCTCTCTCTCTCTCTCTCTCTCTCTCTCTCTCTCTCTCTCTCTTCATAAGACGTCAACGCTATGACGCACGGACGTGCGTTGCGTTCGGCTCGCAGTTGACTATAAGTACTTTAATTTTGATTTTTCCAAAAACAAGCCAATATTTTCTTTTATAGCAGAGAAACATTCTTTTTAGTCTTCTAAATTATAATTTATTATTCCGACTACAGACGTTGCATGTATGTGTACGCCTTAATTGTATATCAAAGATGTGTGCGGTAAAACATCGGTATGTAGAAAGTTCTATAGGAACTTTCATGAGCTTTTTATTTTCACGCGCTTACAGTTTGGAAGGTATTACCTCGAAATTTCAGGAAAAAAGTTAAGAAAAGTTTTAAAGCAGTTTAGTTGACGACGTTGTGATTAAACGTACGGTTATTTCTATGTAATCTATTCGTACGTCCACGACGTTATGTAATAATTTCGTTAAAAGTAGAAAAAAAACAAACCTTTGATACATTTTACTCGACATTAACGTTAATATCGCATGTAAATAAAAAGTAAGTAACGTTCTTATCGTCGCAAGGTCTGCGTTGCATAAATATTGTGGAAGTGATAAGTATACATTCGTATGCGTTTGCGAGCATAGATAAAAATGATTCATGTAAAGTATTGAACGATTGATATAATAGACTGTGTCAGTTTCACTTAAATTCAAATACAACGATATTAGGCATGACAAAACGATAAGAAAACGTTCACGCTTATTCTATAAACGTTCGATTTTTTTATTAATCATACAAGTTGTGGTTCAATCCTTTGTGTTTTAGTAGAAATTTAACACGTTATGTTTACATATGGGGCATTCCATGCCAACGCGACTTGGGTTTAACTCCGCGACCTCTCGGCGTTGGTCGGCGATTTTTTATGTTTGTGCTCCAACTCTAAAATGTGTGTATTTAGACTTTTTTTAAATTTTTTTTATAAAATTCATTTAATTGGAATTTTTTAAACCGATATATCGATGGCTACACGTTAAAAATCTGGAAAACGTCTCAAAAATCCTGTGTTGTATATAAAAATGTTCAAGCAACAGCCTAGACAGAGTGAACTGACGTCTGCTTCTAATTTTTTTCAATATTTTTTTTTTGAAAAAAACTCGAAAAAAGCTCGAAAAAATTAGAAGCAAACGCCGGTCCACTTTGAGTCAAGGGTTAAAACGTTTGATATCTGACACAGGATTTTGGAGACGTTTTTCAGATTTTTAACGTGTAGCCATCGATATGTCGGTTAAAAAACGTCCAACTAAATCACGTTTATAAAAAATTTTTTTTTTTTAATCTGAGTGCATGTTAGAGCTGGAACACGAACGTAAAAAATCGTCGACCATCGCCGAGAGGTCGAGGATCAAACCCAGGTCGCGTTGGCATGGAATGTTCCATATACAACTTTTCATTTACACATTCAATAATACTCTCTTCGGCAAATGATGCTTTTTTTATTTCTTAATTTCTTGAAATCTGACGCATCCTTGTATTTAAACGTAAAAGCGCGTTTGTCTGAGAGTACGTTCGTTCGTGTACAGAACGTTGTAATATTACTATATAAAAAAAAATAATACGTTTCTACTTTCTAAAAACGATTTTTAATAGATACATCTCACAAGGACCATCATCTTGTAATACGTAATATACGTCGTACGTACAAGGTCGCCTCCTTTTCTATATATAGAGGTTGATTTCAAATCATATCTGAAATATGCACGGTGTTTATTCAGATAGATACGTAAAAGACCTATATTTTATTTTCTTATAGTTGGAAAAAGATAACGTAAGATTATAATATAAGCACGGCCATGGATTAATATGCACGAGAAGGTAGAATCATTGTTTTTTAAAGAGTTTAACGTAAGGGTTATCCAGGGAGACGTTATCATCGCTAGAAAAGGCAAAATAAAATTTTGTTGTGCAGCGTATGTACAACGTCAAGTGTACGGCGTCTGTGATTGTGTGATGGTTTACAATGATTTTCTTTCAAAATAACACGAGTCTCGACTAATCGTCGGGCTTAACGCTTAACGAGCGCGACCTTTGTATGGTACCGTCCAAAGGCAAGCAGGAGGCATCCTATTTAGCACCGCAGATGCCACTTTGTAAGTGACGCGACGACGACGATACGAGATACGAGTTGCAGTTGCTCTAATCTAAACTCGACGTTGATTTTGATATCGACACTCGACAGGGAAATGCCGTGCCGCGACGACGCGCCGCGACGGAGATATGCATGCTATCGAGATAATCGATTATTCGGCATGCAGTGTCTCGCGTGTTCAGTCACGCAATGTATCACGTGGAAGCGATTACGGGAATGAACGCACACGCCGCGTCACACGGGCGAGTCGTGATCCAAAATTATTATAACGTTTATTATTCCAAAAATTATTTATACGTGTCATACAGTAAATAAAAGAATGTTAGTAATAAATAAAAAATCACTGACGTATAAAGAATCAAGGATGCTCTATAGAAAGACAATATTTGCGTGCGCTTTATAGAAAAAACAATGTTTGTCCCATAAACACGTTATTGATAGTGCACGTCTCTCTCTCTCTCTCTCTCTCTCTCTCTCTCTCTCTCTCTCTCTCTCTCTCTCTCTCTCTCTCTCTCTCTCTCTCTCTCTCTCTCTCTCTCTCTCTCTCTCTCTCTCTCTCTCGCGGAGACGTACATTATCCGTTTTTTGGAAAAATAATATATATTTTTTATACATATCTATATATATATATTACTTAAAAAAACTTTGTTTTATAGATATATATGTGTATCTGTAGATTACGTGATGTAAGTGTCTTGTCTATTATTTCAAAAAAATGCGTACGTTCAAATGGCGTAATAGTCTGATGACTTGACTCTTTGACCTGTGACATAAAGACAACGATCAATCATGTGTTCGATCATGTGTGCGCGTTACGTCGTCAGATAGATGGATGTTTCATGACTAATCATGACAGTGTGGCGTACGAAATGAGCAATAATCTCATATCCGCGTTCAATAAACAGAAAATCTGCATATTTTTATTTTACATTTTCCACGTATCTTTGTGTGTGTGTGATATGTAGAATATATTAAGTAAATACTAATAGTAAACGATACTAATAATAAACGTGATAATAGTAAAATATAAAGAATCAACGTCTTAATATATTATACTTATTAATTTAAATACGTACTGTATATATTTATACGTTTTTATCATAGACGTATATAATATATACGTCTATGTTTATATACGTCTATGTTTTTATATACGTCTATGTTTTTTATGCACGAAGCACGTATTATCGCTTCGCATATAAAGTATTAATTTTGCTATTTCAGACAGCAGAAAATCTGCAAGTTATATGAACAAGATTAGAAAGAAACAAAAGTAGAGCATGCTGAACGTCTTTCGTTATTCCTACCTCACTGACTTTTATTATGTATTATGACGTTCTTTGAGGCTATAATCGATAATATATCGTATAAAATATGGCGTCTTTTACATGAAAAAGCTATTTACCGTATCCATTATTTCCCTCCTTTTTTCTTTTTCTGCGACTCGTTTGCTTCGTTCAACTTTTCTAGTTCCAACTCCAAAGCTCTTTGCTTCCGCCGACACGTTGGCGTTTTGGAAAACCAGGCTGTAACATTAAAATCCAACGTTAAGCCTGCTATAAAAGTCTAGGCACTTTGCGCTATCACATGCGCTACGTATATTACGTGATCACGAACCTAGAAAAGCATCTTCCTCTTCGCGATACACTGGATCCTTGAAACTCAACGCCGTCACCAGTTCCACATGCGTCAAAGGATGAGTTCGTAATTGTACCATACGCTTTGTAGTCATTATCTGTATCGTAATACACGCAAAGGAAAGTTAAATTTAAGATAATATATTGTAAGCACTGATAACGTTGATATTTGTAATTCAGATCAGAGATTATCAACCTCATTGATCGCTGCTAAAATAGTTCCTATCGTGAAACCGTCGCACGCTTTGGCCATTGCTGACGTATCAAATTGTCGACTAATGCCCGAATACTAGAAAAACAAGATTTTTGATGTGTAAACATAACGTCGTTGTTACTAGCATAAACTTTATTTGACGAAACAATACGTTAAAAAAAAAGTGTAAAAAATTAAAATTGAGCACGTATTGTTAAATGCGTGATATATGACGTATTATATTAATTAAAGATGATTTTTTCTTTAAATAGCGATTCGTAAAAGACGCGTTCAAGCGATTTTGTACAACTCACTTTGTACAACAAATCTTTCCATATAAAAGACACGGTGCCGTAATCCGGTCTAGGAATATATATGACTTTGTCGTAAGTCTGATATAAGAGTTTTGGATCACCATCCCAAGGCTTATTAGATGTTCCGATAAACAAAACTCTGTCTTCACCCGTGATATTCTTCACCAGTTTTGGTAAATCTTTTCTCAAACGTTTCGGATCGGTCTTATCTGTTTTCGCTACTTTCTTCACAAACGGCTTTTCCGCGTCGTCCATGAAGATTACTGACGGCTGCAGTAATCGCGATACCTTCGACAGTACAGAATTATATTTACGACAATAAATAAACAAAATAATCTCGCTCGACTAAGCAGAAGCTAAATATACGTTAAAACGGCCACGTTTCGAGCATTTATACAAGATGTTAAACGTATATTTAATACGTTCACGAATAGTATACAGTCGTTGACGTTTCGTGCCTTACTTGGCCTTTTTCAGAACTATAAAAAACTAAACGCATTACGCGCATGTCTCGTATCAATATTCATAAAAGAAAGACAGTGCATGTCGACGCATTGATTTGCTTTAAATACAGTAGATCTCACCCATATGAATATGGACCAATAGTCAAAGTGAAGTCGGAGAATAACGTGTCGAATATTCGTCAAACTATATACAGAATCAGCCGTGTTCTTCGTTGGATGACTCATGCGTGTGTCCGTGAAACACATATGGGTCATGCAACGAAGAACATGGCTGATTTTGACGAATATTCGACACGTTATTCTCCGACTTCACTTTGACCATATTCATGGGTGAGATCTACTGTATTTGAAGTAAATCAATGCATCGACACTGTTTCTTTTATGAATATTCATACGAGACATGTGTAATATGCGTTTAGTTTTTATGGTTCTGAAGAAGGCCGAGAGTACGGGCACGAAACGTCAACGACTGTATACTATTCGTGAACGTATTAAATATACGTTTAACATCTTGTACATAAATGCTCGAAACGTGGCCGTTTTAACGTATTTAGCTTCTACTTAATACAATATTGTATAGTCTTGTACAGACAGAAGCGTAGATATCAGCTTAGACCGTCATGCGTGGTCGAACTTTAACTATATTTTTAAGAATCAACGATCAACTGTTCTGAAACTGGAATAAATACGCGTAGATACGTTTATTACATATATTTACATGAAAACGCGAACTCAAGATCTCTCTCCCCGCTCTCGCGCCTCATCAAGCTCCCCGCCTCTCCTGATTTTAATGAACGTTGATACAACGACTCAAGTACCACGAACTACGCGTCCACGATATTATACGTTTTCAAAATCGAATGCGTATCCGGAGTAGGTACATACATATACAAATACACATACATACGCGCGTACCGACTATCAAGATGTTTCTAGAATCTAGAGCTTTAGTACACGAACCTTCGAGATCAGATGAACGAGCATAATCAAACCCGACTTGCCAGGATACTTGCCAGCGATATTCGCCGGCGTAATGTCGAAAAGCGTAGCTCCAAGTTCCGTACAAATCGCGTTCACCAAGAGTTTTTTGCCGCTGCCGTGCGGACCAGCTATCAGAACTGATCTCACGAGAGGTGTGAGTTCTCTGAGGACTTGCGTGCCTACCGGAAGTATACAGTATTCGGCGACCACGTGCCTTATGTCACCTAACGTAATTTACGTCATTATTATAAAAGATATGCTCTCCAACGCGGGATTTGGAAATATTTTGATGACAGAGCTTTTGGCAACGTTTGGAAAGAATTTTTTTCTTAGCAAAAAATATCGGGAGGCAGACTTGGAATATTTGTTAACGAAATAACACGGAACGTTAAGTGCTATGCTATTTAAATGTACCGAGTGTCGGAAGAGGATCTTTCTCCTTCATACGAAGATCGTGATTAGCGAAAGACTTTTCACCCTTGAACTCGTCTAGCGAAACTTGACGGTGAAGCTTAATAATTCCTTGTGTGAGAAGCTCCTCGAAAAGAGATTCGGTCGTTCTATCGGGTGTTAGATCTTTCTCCTTCTTCTTTTTATTTTTCTTTCCGCTCCTGCGAACTCGCTTCTGAGGTTTCTTGACGCGTTTTCCTTTGAAACCTTTGTCTCTATCTAACGCAAGCTGAAGAGCCTCTATATCGCCTAATCGTAATAATATCATATCGCGTTATTACCAAGAACGTTCATATAGGGACGTCGAAAACGTCTCGCATCGTGCTAATCTGAATATAAACACACGCTCACAATAAAACAGCATCTTCCCTTTGTATAATACAATTCTTTTTACACGTCCTTGCAGTAACTTTTAACCGAGTACAACAGAATGAGTATATGGTTATTGTTACATCAAATATGGCAGATAAGAGATAAGAAGGAAAGAGCATTTTAAATAAAGAGAACGTGAGATAAAAAGAATGAGAAACAAACTGATTTAAATCGACGCGACATTCTTGTGTCGCTTTCAGTTTTGATCTCGCGTATTCTTTCTTGAGCAATAAATATCTATTTACCTCTCATCGCCTGATCCACAACTACTCTGATCTGGTTCTCGATTTCCTTCGTTTTCTCCGCTTCTATCATATCGCGATAAGGCACGTGCCGCGGGTTCGCGGATTCATCCTTGTCCTTCCAAACGTTCTGATACTCTTGCGTCGCGTGAATCAATTCCGGCAGAAAGTTAGAAGGAACAGGTTTGAATCCTAAATCCGTCTCGTCCTCCGACTGCTCAGTTTCGCTGTCTTTCTTTGATTTTGAGCGTTTCGATTTCTTTGATTCCTTCGACGATACCGCCGTGGACTTACTCACGGTACTCTCGGTTCCCTGTAATAAAGGAAGTATACGCTAAGAACAAAATACAGTTATAAACGCACTACAACGCAATAAACGTGTTTTAATCGGCCGTGAAACTTTGTAGATACAACGTAAACATTCGCGTACATAAGGGGTGCATTCTGTTTCATCACACATGATGCGCATACGGCATCATTTATCCTAATAGCTTGTTTAACATTTGCTGAACAAGGATAAATGATGCCGTATGCGCATCATATGTGTGAAACGGAATGATCGCGTTGATAATCACCGCACTTATTATGTTGTTATGTTTATGTAATGCACGTTAAACATAAAAAATAAGTTATCATGCAATATCGATGCGATTTAACTTGTACATGCATCTTCGTACGTCTTATTTCCTATTATATGCGCGCGCGCATATAATAGGAAATAAGTGTGTGTGTGTGTGTGTGTGTGTGTGTCGTCGATATTGTTTATACCTGTCTACTGAAAATCATACGCGAACCTCCGCTTTCGGCGGATGGTAACGTGGGTATTTTTCCAGTTTGTTGAAAATAAGTGTCGATCCACGTTCGAATTTCACTCCTTATATTTTCCTCCATAATAGCGCTTCTCTCCTTGCGAATTCTCTCCGCGGCCTCTAGAATCAGATCCTCGTATTGTCGTTGAAAATCAACCTGCTTTTCGTATCTCTGCTGTTTCAATCTTTCCGCTTGCCTGGCACTTTTCGTGATCACTTGACTAGGCTGTAGCATTCCTTTCGACATATATAATTTACACGTTGATACGTGACGCGAATGAAACGCTGCGAGTGTTCTGATCGACCCCTTATATCGAAATAGACAAATATTATAAATCTACGCTTCTACAGAGCGGGGTGAAAATGACTAACGTTTTCATACGTTTATGTTCGTTTTATCTTTTCCTTTTTCGTCTTTTCGAAAGGGACAGGCTAGAGCGAGATTTATCACAACCGGGGAACGTTAACAGAAATCGTGCAACATGCGCGGAAATGGATGCGCGACGTTTATTAATCGAACGAAAAAATCAAAATCTCGACGGACGTAACGTACGTCGCGATTATTTCTTACCTATAAGTAACATCTCCTCGAGGCGCCTCTTGCGAATGTAACATCTAGTGATATATCCTTTCCACACCTTTTGAATTTTCAGTGCCGCGAGCTTCTCGCACGCTTCATCCTTTTCTTCCATTTCTGATGGCTTGGTAGTCGATCTTTCTTTCATTTCGCGAACTTCTTTCATAAATTGAAACCGCAGTCTACCTTGTCTCGCTCGTTCGTGAGCCTGAAGCATATTAAAGTTTACGGTTGGCTTGAAACGTCTCTTTCAGATATGAAGATGAGTAAAAGTATAACGACACGAAAGCGGCATCATCCGCATCATTATGGATGCGATGCTGTCTTTGCAGATATAAAACGTATATTATATAAATAAAAATCTCGATCGAATAAAGAGACGCGACACGCCGACGCAACCGACAACCGCACGCACAGATGATAAAGTTTAGATCCATTTTTTCGTCGTAGCAAACATTTCGTCTATATATATATTTATTATTATATACTAAATAGAAAAAATGCAAAATAAAAAGAGATCGTTTTAAAATATAATCAAGTATAATATTTTATTTTATATCTATATATATACTTATATTCCATTCCCGTCCATTCGGAACGTTTAACTATATACTAATAGTCTGGTAGAAGGCCTTTGCGCCGCGCGCCGAGCAGAGAGGATCTGCTCTCTGCGCCGGGTGAAGACACTGAACTACTGAAGACCATATGTCAAGATGTTGCCGCGCGCAAACAACGAAACAACACGTGTGACGACGGTTTAACGTTATTACGTCTTCCGATCCATCCGTCAGAGTCGTCAGACGTGGTCAGACGTGTCCATTGCCGCGCGTTTTAGGATTCGTGTGAGTGCTATACAGCTTTTGACTCGCTGCTTTTTGGAAAGGAAAGGGAAAGGGAAAGGTAAAGGTAAAGGTTGGCGACTGCAATGTAAAACAGTAGACTATCTTGATTTTCTTGTAGCTCACCTGAATAAGTCGTACAGCCTGGGACTCGGTAATCTGTCTGGGCACAACGATCTCGTGAAGCGTGCCCAGATTTCGGAGCGTGTCCTCTACAAATTTCCGTCTCTCTTCGATCTCCGCGATTCGATCGCGTCTGTAGTAGCTCGGTATCCGGATCTCGGCCTCCTGCGGCGTCACGCCGCACTCGATCAGCACGTCGTCGTAATAGCTGTGCTCCGAGAGATCGATATTGACTAGTTCGTGCTTCAACTCCAACACTCTGCCCAGAGTCGCGTTCAACACGTTCTTTATCAGCAGCCGCTTCTGAGGCTGTATCACTTGATCGTAGCATTCCTCGAGTTTGTTACACGTTAGAATATATCTCACGTACAACGCCCCGACGACGTCGTGCGCCTTTTTACGATCCTTTTGCGGCTTCGCCCCCTGAAGCACCGTGTCCGCCTGAATCGTCTCAGCGAGCGACCGTTGGGCCCTTCTCCAAAGCTCGTCGTACGTCGCGTTCGACATATTCTAGCTTCTTACGTAGTTCTTCAAGAGACGCGAACCCACCTCCACCTTCAACAATCAACAGCGTTCGAAAGTTTTACCCCGTACACCCCGTTATCACGTGTTAGCTGCGGATAATCGATACGTGTCTTCGTCGGCTACCTAGCAACACCTCGAACTATACCTACGAGGTATATATACATAAATAACATACAACATCGTCGTTATTTCCTTACGAGAGCGAAATATCAAAGCCTATAAGCGATGGCTAATAAAAGATAACGCGACGTCTTACTCTTGCTTCCGTTCACTTCTGTATATGTACATCATATTATATACGCATATAAATACTACGCTATTCCGACATCAGACTACGTGTAATAAAACTGATGCTGATTATTTCGATCTGCCTTTACGTGTTTTCGAATGTGGACAATCAAAGAAGATATTTCCAATATTTCTCTCCATACGTAGTACTTATGTATGTACATACATACATACATCGCTTCGCGAGAAATGAAGAGGACCCGACGGTGGCCGAATGTGGCCGACGGTGGCCGAATGTTTGCTCGCGATCGCGTCGATCGCGAATGTAATAATAAGTAATAAGTAGGCTCGCGCCAACTGTTGACCGAAGGTGATGATAAAAGAACATTCGCAGTAATGGCATCGGCATTGGAGCAGTTTGTAAATAACGTTCGAACGCTTTCGAAGCAAGGTATGGCCAAGTCCTGGGTCCTGGGTACTGGGTATTGCGAACGCGCTTGATGCGTCAAACTTAACCTCAACGGACAAAAAACGAAGCGAAACGTGAAGCCGTTCCAACACATTTACAGAGTTTCCCTTGAAGAAAAAGCTTTCGATGTTAACGTCGACTCGCATATTTAGTAATAGCTCTCTTATACTACGTTTACGCGAGCGTTCGTACTTCTGTAGTAACTTACGCGACGTCCTTCGCGTAAACGGGCGTACAGAAATTAACGCTCGCGTAAACGTAGTATTAGCTGTATATAAATGAACCTTCAGATAACAAAAGACGTTTATATTACCACTATATAACCTGTTTGCGTGTACCAGGCAATTTTAGAGAACTGTATGACATCATAAGCAAAAGCGTCGAAGTATTAACGAAGAATGGGCAACACTTGGACAATGTTTTGGAAACGTTGGATCTGCAGCAACATTCGTTAGGTATCTTGGCGGTGCTCTGCGCAAAATTTTCACTGCCTAATCCTAACGGTGGGACGACGCCTGATGTGACGAAACTCTTGTTTAATCAGGTTCAGGAGTTTATTATCGGCTGTAATGGAGAGCAAGTTAGATTTGCGCCAGATACATGTGAGTGTGTATCAGATTTTCCACTATACGTTTGCGTAAGGTGTCAGGTAAAACAATTAAGTATTCCATACCGTTATTTCACGTATAGCTATAAGATACCGCACTCGTGACGTTACACTTGTTACGGCGACGTTAGTTTACTACGTTTCCTCCGTGTTAAAAGAGCAAGTCGCCCTTTTACGGCACCTGCCTGAAAACTCGTTTCCTGGACGTTTACTACAAACGTTTCAAACGTGAGTCAACGATAAACTTTGAAAATAATCTACGTCGGAAACGTTTGTAGTAAAAACGCGTTTTACGTACATTTATTTCTCGTTATCGGCGCGACCGTAATAAACGTCGTTCCTTTTACAGACGCAGACTTATGTCATCTGTTTACACAGAGCTTAGTCGAGTCAAAAACACCGTTACGTGGAATAGACGTGTTACGCCGCGCAATACGCAAGATACAACTCTTTGACAGTCAGCTGACTTCGATACACGCAGCGCTTTGCCACGTATGTCTTCTATCCAAGTGTTTTAAACCGGCGCTCGAATTTCTTGACATAGATGTCACTGGCATTAGCCAGGAAGGAGGCCAGTTTGATTCAAAATATTTCCTATTGTACTACTATTATGGCGGCATGATATATACAGCGCTAAAGACGTACGATCGGGCGTTATATTTCTTTGAAGTGTGCGTAACGACGCCTGCCATGGCAGTTAGCTACATCATGCTGGAGGCCTACAAAAAGTACATTTTGATTTCGCTGATATTACATGGAAAAGTATTAACGCTGCCGAGATATACGAGCCAGGTGATCAACAGATACATCAAACCGTTGAGCCAGCAATATCAGGAAGTGGCTACGGCCTACCTGGTTAATAGCTGCGAAGAAGTACAGAGCATTATCACCAAGTATCAACAAGTATTTGTGAGGGATCACAACTTGGGACTTGTGAAACAGGTGCTCGCTTACTTGTATAAGAAAAATATACAGAGGCTGACCAAGACTTTCCTAACGCTTAGCTTAAGTGACGTTGCAAGCAGAGTTCAATTGTCAGGACCCACTGAAGCAGAAAAATACATTTTAAACATGGTGAGCGTTATCTGTCGTCCGCAATATATAATAAATGTCTGGAAATCCGCGACCTATCGATTTCCGAGTTATAGATTCTTTGATATTTTCTCAGTACAAAGAGATATTCTCTTTTCTCTTCTCTATGTTAAAACTTACGTCAAGTGAACGAAAAGATTTTATTCTTTACCAAGTCTCTAAAATAAAACGTTTTCGTTTTCTTTACTTTCTCACGCACTGAAGAAGAGTCCGTTTTATCCCCCCCCCCCCAATGAAAAGCGTTGTCTCTAAAGTTAGCTACATAGTACTATGAAGCACTTTACGCACAATATCTATAACGTGATATTATTTACTAGCCGTTCCTTATGTATTTTCAGATTGAAGATGGTGAAATTTTTGCAACTATTAATCAAAAAGATGGTATGGTAGTATTTCACGACGATCCTGAAAAATATAATTCACCACAAATGCTCGCAACGTTTGAGAAGGAAATGGCAGCGTGCACAGAACTAGATAAACGGGTACTAGAGATGGAAGAGGAGGTTGTCCTTACCCCGCAATACGTTCGTAAAGCTTGCGGACAAAACGATCAAGATGATCAAGCCGCTGGACCTGCACCAACAAACGTCACAACGGCGCAAGGTCAAATTAAACAAAACACCTATTCTATGTAACATATATATGTCGTTGTGTGTTATCTTTATTAAAAAATAATGAGAACGCACGAAAAATCTTGTTGAGAGTCAAAGACTTCAATATCTGAAAGCTTGTTTTTTGACGGACGACAGTACGTAGGGAAATATTTTCGCGACTTTCTTGGGCGTCGCCTCGTTTGTAAACACGTTATGAGAATAAGACGTTTTGTTTTATATACATATAGGTTGACGTAAGTTACAATGATATATGTATATATACGTTACACAGAGATTTTATTTTATTATTATTTATAATAATACAGATTGATGAGATATACCGTACGGTTATCGTCGTACTCACACGTTATATCTTTGCAAAATAGCAATCATGCAAAATCATACATTTATCAACATCTCTGTAACATATATACGTTGAAACTAGAGGTCTACACAACGCCATGCGTCGTCATATGAACGAGTTAGCTTCTTCAAAGTATTCTCGTGCCCCGTGTTATAAAAAAAAGTACGACGAAATGATTCATTTTGTACAAGATAGTTTCAACGTGCTAGTCAACCGTGTAGTATGTCCAAAACTTGATAAAATATCCGAGAGAGGCTTCGCTGTTAAAATTACTATATACATACTGCAACTATGGAACGTAATACACAGCAATATTTTGTTGCAAAACGTCGTGCACTTTTAATATTACTTAAAGCACGAAAGATTCAGGTTTATATATACGTGTACGCACATACATATATACAAGTTACGTGGTAAATATTATACGAAACGTTAAAAGTAAACACTTTCGTTAAAAGGAAAAAATCTTTACGGAAAAGTATCAAAGAGGAGCTTTATATAAATTATTGAACGTTGTTAAGGAGGTTAGTTGCTCAACGCAGTATGATGAGACGTAGTTCAACGTTAGGGACGATCGTCGTCTATGGGAAACCGTCGTCCATGCCAAAGTTGTGAAGACACGTGTCTGCATGGTTGTCGAGTACGTATTGAAGTTCGCGTACTCTTATACA
This sequence comes from Temnothorax americanus, assembly GCF_048541705.1. Classification (NCBI taxonomy): domain Eukaryota; kingdom Metazoa; phylum Arthropoda; class Insecta; order Hymenoptera; family Formicidae; genus Temnothorax; species Temnothorax americanus. The sequence continues at coordinate 4,213,561 of NW_027509812.1, forward strand.
CGGGTGACATAGCAAAAATGTTACGACACCTGTAATGTACCTCTCAAAAGGATATTAAAAATAAAACAGCCGCGCGTAGCTGTTTCGCGTAAAGCTCGCAAGCACGCTACGGAGAGCGTGTCGTTGAGTCGGTCCTGGATAAATGAGCGCCACGAAGTATAACTTGACGACGTCCTCCTTAATTTGCGATATTAAATATCTTGACAAGGTCCACTTACGTTTTCATATCTTCCGGAATGCATAAAAGAAAACTTGTCTTTTTTTTGTTTCAGGCTGATGATACTCATATAATTTGACGTTAATCATAAGAGAAGTTAAACCGAGTTACATTTTTAAGATACGACGTGACTAATTTCGTTGGAGACTCCTTCATAAATTTCTTCCATATCCTTGGATCCATCGATGAACGTTATAGTTTTACACATCTCGTTGTTTCGTACAACTGCATTTTTGTACTTAACATATTCAGGCCACACTATTTTATCAAAATATCCCGGTACATCAGGCGGTTCGTATATACGATTTTTTCTTCGTTCCCAACATTGCTCCTTCGTCAACGTTAAAAAGTATTTACAGTCACACAAATCTGCGATGGCCTTATGTTTAAAGAGCAAAAAACCATCCAATATCAGTAGCCGTTTCGACGCCGTCGCGGTTCTTCCGGGAGATTCAAGTATCTTTCGAACGTCCGAATACATTTTCTGCATATCCAAACTCGTTATCACGTCCCAGTTTATGTGATTTAATTCCTGTATCTTAACGTGACGTGGATCGTCCGGTAACAAAAAAAAATCGTCTTGGCGCAACGTAATAGATGTTGGAAACGTGTCGCGGATCTTATCAGCCAACGTACTTTTTCCACTACAGGTTGCTCCAGATATACCAACGACAAACCACTGTTTCGACATTTTCACGATGCCAGTTTTGTAGCAGTGTGCTCGACGTGATACAGAAACAAAAGTTTACTCTCGTGAACAAGTTGGAGTAAACGTGGACGGTGATGTAGCATCGTTATATAACAAACATTCACCGTTACGGCAATTATATTCGTGCATGTATATCACGTGGTTGTATGTATGTACAAGTATTTAGTATTAGGCAACACAACGTATATGATGACGCCGTACGATGATAACATAGCCACGATCACTATATGTTTTGATAACTTGTTAAGACTGACGTTCTACTCCACTTTCTCTATTTTACAAACGAAGTACGGTTTCACATGATACACGGTAAAGAGTATCAAACCACCGATGAAGATTAGTCCGAGACTCGCGGGAATTACGAGGGCCAGATCATGCGAGTAAAAAAGAGATTTCACGCTATCGTCATCGATGAACGGCAGACCGATTACCCACACGGTATAATACAGAAACAAGACAAATGTCACGATTAATACTGCTCTTCCTTTTTGACGATCGCTGTCGAACATTGTTGATCGTTTCTCGTTTACGTTTGTCTCAGTTTGCACCGTGCGCTCGTCCTTACACGTCACGGTCACTATCAATATCCGTCCACATATTCTCGCTCAAACTTGTTGAAATCTTCTTCCGTGAAAGCTGTTTCTTCCGCGTCCTTAGGTTTTTCTTGTCGTTGAATGTATCTCTTTCCTACAGCACGTTCCAACAGCTAAAAAATATATTCATGGATTAAGAATACGTTTCAGGAATATACCGTACTCGCGATAAGCCTGTTTGTTTTTTTTTTTTCCACGTTTAAATGTTCCAGTTTCTTTACGTCATACCCACAATAGAGAAGCAAGATAATATCTATGAAAGGTATGGGAAATACAGGCTTAAAAAGTTTACAAGACATAACGTTCTCATACATTATTTGCCGTTCCAGGATTTATCCGCGTACTACTAAGTAAAAGGAGTCGTTGTACATTTTCGTCGGTAGGATCTTTTTGAGTAGCTAACCGTTTCTGAGTCTCGTAAACAGTAGTTTTGCTGGCGTGACCCAAAATAGTACCAAGATCTATAAAAAGAAAGTATACGTTTATTTACGTTTTCCTATGTATAACACGCGAATCACATGAGAGATTATATTAAAATATTATAATTAAATATTATAATTAAATAATCTACTTGTTTTTTCTACGCTATACGTATATGAAAGGGGTAGGAGCACTCGCGAACCTGTCTTATCGTTTTTAGAGATGACCCTGTGTTTAGTGGGAATTAGATCCAAGGCTCCTTTATATCTGATAGCCTTACGTTTCTTCTTCTTCCTTTGCTCTGTAAGTTGTCGTTTGAAACAAATACTTTTATATACACGTTATTTATAACTACACACACGTGATTTTTAATAAACTAACCTTTCTGCAAATCTTTCTCGTAACCAAATAATTCTAAGCTTTTATGCACGAGTGACGTAGACATTTCTCTAAACGATACTGCACGTTAATTTTTACAATGTCGCAGATTACTTATTAAATCGCTTAGACATTATCAACGAGATTATCCTGAGACCGCGTAGACATTGCTGCGTGACTGTATGTACGTTATGCCCGTATCACACTAGCGCGTGGCGCGTGCGTCTACGTTTGCGTTTACGTCTCTAGACCAATCAAAAAGTAGCTGCTGGCGCGTGCGATCACGTGCGATTCGCGATTTCCGTTTTGCGTGGTCAAAAGACGTAGACGCAAACGTAAACGCAATAATCGCCACACACTACACGCGCGCCACACGCGCGTGCGATCTTTTCATAAACGTTGTGTAAAACTAGGGCTTTTATATAAGTCTATATTCCCCGGAAGACATAAATATTTCTACGCATAGGCCTGTTTTTTTTTAGAGCTCTTTTCACGTTGAAAAGAAAAAGAGGAAAGAGATGAATTGTGCAGTGTGCCAGAAGGCCCAGAAGTGGCCAGAACGTCAGCGCCAAGTTCCAAGTTCAGGTAAACAGAACAGACCCTATAATCTATACACTGGCACGGTACCAGAGTGGTGTAGTGTGAAGTGTGATTACAGGGCCCCGTTTCTCTAAAGCCCTGTGTCCACGATGCAAGAACTTGGTCCAAGTTTTGGTTTAAGCCAATCAACTTGCAGCTCTTACGGAAAAGCAGCAGTTTCATTGGCTTAAACTAAAACTTGGACCAAGTTCTTGCATCGTGGACACCGGGCATTACGAGAAACGTATGCGCAAACTCTGCTCTAACAGAAAGGCTGCAACGTGCGTGGCTATCGCACAGTTTTTAGTTAATAAGCTTGCAGCTTTTCTGTTAGAGCAGAGTTTACGCATACGTTTCTCGTTAGATAATCGGGCCCCCTGTGAGCTGTGACACGAGCCTGAACCCTGAACCGCCTGACAGCCGAATGCCGAATGCCGAATGCCGAATGTTGATTATCGTTCATATGTAACGAACATGGCGGAATCTACGAATACGTCGGAGGATGACCGACCGTCGTGTAAGATCTTGATTATTGGTGCCGGTATGGCTGGATTGTCGGCGGCGACTCATTTATTGAAGAACAACGAGACGGATTTTCTCATAGTCGAAGCGCGCGGACGTATAGGTGGACGAATCATCGCGGTGCAACTCGGTACGATTAGCCTAACCTCTTCTTATCTTGTGACAAAGAGTTTAACTTTAACTCGCTTCTAACGTTATTTGCTCGGTGATATAATCGAAAGTTAAAGTTAAAGTGACCGAGTCTATAATTATAGCAGTAATACATTAGGAGATTTAAAATCAATGCTTACTTTTTTTCATAACATTTCAATATGTACAACGTCTTGTCAATTATATATCTATATATATAAATATATATATGTGTGACGATAGAGAAGATGAAAGACGGAATAAAATCAGTACTTTTACAAGATATACCTATTTCGTTACTTATAGGATGAGCTTTTGAAGTAAATATATTTCGATGGATTTTGTAGGGCCGTGATCTGAATATACAATCTTATGTGTAAACAGGAAACGATATTCGTTTGTACCGTTGGTAAACTTAAAAAAAGAAAATGTCGTTGTCACGCTTTTGGTGAAAAGTCTTTTCATCACACGTGTATATTTTATTATTTTTATAATATATAAAATACGTTTATTTAACGCTGAAACAACAGACTGTAAGCAACATTCATTTTCTCTGTATACAAGTACAATGAGAGATGTTACTGCCTACCATTATTTTAAGAAAATGATAAAAGACTGTCACAGTATACAGAATATAAGTTTTTTTTTCCCCGTCTATCTTATCTAGGCACGGAAAAAGTTGAGTTAGGAGCAAACTGGATTCATGGAGTATTAGGTAATCCCATGTTTGAGTTGGCGCGGGCGAATGGTTTAATAGACATTGTACACGTGCCGAAACCTCACAAAGTAGTAGCAGCATTGGAAGATGGGAAACAGTTGCCATTTCCCGTGTTGCGAGAGATTTATGAGGCTTACGTATGCTTTTTGCGACGATGCGAAGAATACTTCTTAAGCACGTATAGTCCACCGGATGGTATAACCAGCGTGGGAGCGCACATCGCCCTGGAAGCAGAGATTTATTTGTCGTCTTTGCCACCTGAGCAACGAAGAGTAAGACAACTGATCTTTGACTGTTTACTCAAGAGAGAAACCTGCGTCACAGGCTGCGACAGTATGGACGACGTGGATCTCCTGGAAATGGGCTCCTACGACGAGCTTCAAGGTGGCAATATCAGTCTTCCGAACGGGTATAGCGTTATATTGGAGCCAGTTTCGAAACATATACCAAAGGACCGTATTCTTACCAAGCATGCCGTAACAAAGATTAGGTAACGTTATAATTTACAATAAATATTTATATTCGAGGAGCGAGACACGGCATCTCAATATACTTATATGTAATACTGTAATATTAACGTTCGTCACGTTATTTTAGATGGCAAAAACAAAAGTGTCGCCAAGACGATGTCGGTCGTACGGAAAACGCTGTTTATAACGCGACGACGAGCCTTATAGAAGTACAATGTGAAAATGGAAAGACGATCACCGCGGAGCATGTGATATGTACGTTACCTTTAGGCGTTTTAAAACGGACAGCTCAGGATATGTTCGAACCGTCGTTGCCCGCATACAAACTCGAAGCGATAAACAGACTGATGTTCGGTACAGTGAATAAAATATTTCTCGAATACGAACGACCTTTCCTAAATCCCGGTGTATCGGAAGTGATGCTCCTCTGGGATGACGAGCGCGTATCCGAGACGGAGAAGCGGGATATCAGCAAGACCTGGTTCAGGAAGATATATTCGTTCATCAAGATCTCGGACACGTTGCTGCTCGGTTGGATATCTGGTCGTGCGGCGGAGTACATGGAAAAACTGAGCACCACTGAGGTGGCAGAAGTGTGCACAACGATCCTACGGCGATTCCTCAATGATCCTTTCGTACCGACTCCGAAGAACTGTTTGCGCACCACGTGGCATTCTCAACCTTATACGCGAGGTTCTTACACCGCGATGGCTGTCGGAGCGAGTCAACTGGATATCAGGAGTTTGGCCGAGCCGTTGGTTCAGGAGAAAACGGAAAACGAGACTGACGAAACGGTAAAAATTTTGGTGGCATTTGCGGGCGAACATACCCATTCCTCGTTCTATAGTACGGTACACGGGGCGTACTTGACTGGTCGAACAGCGGCTGACGTACTATTGGGCACCAAACAAAGTGAGAAGCACGCGTTGAGTCTTAGTTGCGAAGATACCAGCGATCTCAGCTCGTGGATACAAGGTATTTCTTTAACGTAATGTATATTTGTTCAAGAAAGAAAATGTGTGACGCGTAAAGACGTTTAGGAGACATACATTTAGGTCGCGATACATACGCGTTTACGTTTGTTGCACGTGCTTTCTTCTTGTAAATAAGAGTGTAGTGAAACACGTGTCCGTTTACATTATGTACATAAAATATGGTGCTTCTTCAGATTTTAAGATTTTACACGTACACGTGGGTGACATGTGCATTTATAACAACTAACGTAATATAAAAAATAACGACGAACGAATAAAGCTTAGGTAGGATATCAAAGGTGTGTCGTGGCGCGACATTGTGTACGACGATGTCACAAATGTTGTGAGAATAACACGACGATATTCGGTGAAAATATTTAAGTTTAGATGTGAGAATGTCTTGAAAATGATGACGAACAATATAGTACGTGTTCCGTGCAAACGTTTATTTTATAAAACCGAACGACGCGATATGTTCGTTGCTATAAAAACTCGTGTACGTAATATACCAAATCGACGTCAAAGATATAAGCCTAAGTCGTTGCGCGAAACATAACAACCGTTCTAACAATATTAGTCTTTTCATGCGTGTTGCGTATATGTGTATATTTGGATATACATATATACATACGGTGAATGAACTCGTGAGATTTATAAAGAACTCTCTCTTTGAAAGTGCCGCGTACGACTTTTTATTCTTACGTTCCTCGTTTGCATTTATTCTCAGATGCGACGTACTCTCGCTTGCTTGACTTTTTTATTATCACTTCGTATTATACCGTGTACTTATCGTTTAGAAAAAAAATGTTCCATTATGGATCGACTTTAATCTAGTCATTGAACGTGAGATATATAAAAAGGTATTTGATGAAGAATAACAACGTGTATCACGCACGATACTGAAACAGTTCTACGAGGTAGAACTGCGGTATTCGTGTACGTATTTTACGTTTCTAGAAGCACGTATGTGCCATAGCGTGAGTCGTAGTCGCGTAATCTTTAAAATGTTAAGTGAAAGAAGAAGATTCGAAACATCTATCTTTTTGAAATAGTTCACGTATAACATACATATGTAACGTTACGAACGTAATGAAAATAAAAGTCCGTGTTTATTAATGAACGTCGTGTTTCGTTGGTTATGTTTCTTTGATATTATACGTCTATCATTTGAGATATAAACGTAATCTATCGACGTATTTTTTTAGAATATACATGGTTAACAATATTAGTCAATGCTACACGTGTATTGGCTTTTTATCGTCGTGAGGAAAAGAAAACAGCAAATACGTTGTATATTATAACTGATACATATAACATTGTTTCACGTGATATATTTTATTTCTTTGCCACGATTATGAATATAGCTTTATACGTTTGTGACTATTTTTGTAACTGAATAATCTGTTACGTGTTATCAAAGAAATACGTTAAACAAGAGAAAAATTATTTTTTTTTATTTACGTAATAGTTGTTATAATTTATATATATTTACTATATATGTGTGTGTTTTTTTCACGTGCTTGCGCTTGCGTGTGCGTGTGTGTACGCATCGGCACGCGCGCGAAAAAATAATAGTGTAATATAATAATAATTATTATAATGCCACACACACACGCACACACATACACACACATTGATTTGATGATACGTTGATAATACGTATTATTTTAATGTTGAATACTACAATACGTATCACTGTAGCACTGCAATAAAATATTGATGAAACACGTAATAAAATATTATTCAACGTTACTCTTATAACTGAAAATGCGCGTACAGATGATACGTTTGTGTATCACGTTAATAGGCAGTCGAAAAAGAGATAAGAGTTTACATTTCTATGTCTGAAACCATTCGTTCTTTTAGCCGTATATCTGGAAATAATACTTTTTTGTATCACAATATTTTTTTCTCGTTATTTGTCATGTTGCCTCTTCACGTTCTTCTTTTCGTTAGTCTACGTAATGTATAATGTATAAACGTCATATTTTTTCGTATGGTTAAACCTGAGCCGATACATGTCCATTGTGTTATGACGACAACGGGTTACGTCAAGGATCAAAGATGTCGCGCAAATGTCGTCGATTTTATAGCTTAACTCGTGTGTAATGCTATACAACGTACCACACTTACGTGTGATAAAGAAACTAATACGCGAATATACGTGTCAACGGCGCCTATAACGCATGAGCGAAAAAGATGTCGCATAAGCAGATATGCCACGGTTTGACTATGCGCGATCGTTGAAATGACTTGAGTAACGCGCTCCAACTTGGTACACGCTCATCTAGCGACGATTAAAGTGATCGCTTGTAAAGCGACGTGATATTTTCGCGGGATGCAAACGACATATCCTTGTGCGAAACTCATCATAATTCGACGTTGGAACCGCTGCGACGGACGTATCGCGTGAAGTAATCCGGCCGCCAGCATTTACAGCTTCCCGGTACCAAGAACCAGTCGTAATATAGCCGTACCTAAAAGAGAGGCGAACAAAGATACAAGAAATGACGTGCGCTACTAAAGATTTTTGCGTCACTTTTATGACATTTTATAACATGAGATATGTACAAAAGTCGATGCCGCGCCGGCCGCAGAGAACACGTAAAAAAGAAACTATATATAAGTTTTGAAAACACGTTTGTGCTTTGTAAAAAGTGATGCTCGCGTACTCGATACGAAGAGAGCGTAGCGTAAGCGAGATGCGAGATAAAAAAGGTGAAGCGTTAGCTCTTACTTGGAAGCAACCCATTTCGTCTACACCGTCACAGTGATGTTGCTGAGCACTGTTACCACCACTGTTACGCGCCTCTCCCGTGCTCGCGCGTTTCTGCAAATATTGCTGATAATTTTGAAAATCGTGAACCGGTGGTGGCGACCCGGCAACAGGATCTCGAGTACCAGCGCCGCGACTAGCGCCGGGAGCAGTCGCTTGCGTCTCCTCTAGGAACGTGTCTGGGTAAAATATTTCGGCGACCAATAGACTCGTCCATCTCGGCGACGATAAGCATCCACCATCCAAGTAATGGCATCTCGATTGCCTGCAACGCAACAACGAGGACTTTTACACGTCTAACGCGTAATACTACCCTTACGTAAACCTTGAACTTTAAGCGCGCGCGGTTCGTGCTGCGACGTCTGCAACGCGAATTAAGGACGATCCGAAGGACGATCCTACATGCATCTGGTGAGCTCGATCGTCTGCGTAAAGTAACCTTCGTAAGGTATCTGCACCACGTATCTCCAGACACCTTGGTAATTCTTGGCGAAGACCGGAGTCGCGTACTCGACTTTGGCTGGACACGGCGTCGGCGGGCCCGTATACTCCGTTTTCTCCTGCGGTGGCACGCGTTCTCCTCGACGATAATCGGACGTCACGGACGAAGGTTCATCCCGGCGTTCGATGGCCGCGGCTGACGCGGCGATCGGCTCGCCTTGGATCGCTTTATACAACATGCACACTCTGTTTGTCAGGATAAAGAGAAACAACACATTATTAATTACTACTAAGATGGAAGCTCCCGTTTCAAAAACTCATGTATATACGTTAAATACTGTCGATCCCTCGTTACTTCGTACTACTCGCGTAATGTTGTGTTCCTTAAAAACGCCGCAAATATAAACGAGTCCGTTATGCCTGATTCTCTAATCGTGCGACGTTAATTTGCATGCGCGAACGTTGAACGTTGAAACTTTTGAAACAGTGAACGATACTTACACTCCGCTACCGTTTTCGCAAAACTTGCGACCATTTCGATTGGAGTCTGTGGGTAAAATCGAATCCAATGGACTAGATCTTTTGCTTCTACCATGTTTTTCTTCGTCGTCTGTGTCAACACTACGAGGAGAGATTATTAGCTCTGATTTGACCGGCATCCGGTCGTATGGTAAGACAAAACGTTAATATTGTACATAATAAATGTTGTAGTCGTTACTTATAAAAAAAAAAAAAAACAATATATCATGTATCGCGTTTTATTTAAAAAATTGAGTGAAACGACGACAGAAATATAAGAACGATGAAGACGACATATGCCTACGTTGAAACTTAATTTATGGACAACGATGCCGTTGGTATATCCGTCGTGAAAATGTTTTGGACTACTTACGACGTTTGCGACAATGAATGCACTTTGGCGACCTTTGGCAGCGAATCGTCAGCCTTGAGAATCGGTAATGCCTTACTGAGGAACTTGAGAGTATGATTCTTTATCAGTGCGCTGCGAAAAAACGTTTATTATTAACGTGTTAATTAAATAAGATCGTTTAAAGTACTGATCTCTTCTAACGTTACTTGATTTATTTTTTACTTACAAAGGATACGACGAGCCATTTACCGCGTGGTTCATCGGATTCCGTGGAATATAGCCTTTGTTCAAATCTCCGCAGATATTATGTATCGAAACAACGCCTTTTCCATGCTTGTCGCTACCTATATACATAATAAGAAAACACGATAATAAAACGTTGACTCTCGCAGTATCGAGAATCAGAGTGCTGAGGTTCAAGTCCGTGTCGCCTTTCTATGCGTTCTTCGTTATTAAAAAAAATACAGATATTCAACTATTCGTAGAACTTGACCGCGACGGCGACAAATAAATATACGGGAACAAAACTCTCTTGTAAATTATAGCAGGCGAAACGTTAAACGCTCGCGTACGATATTATAAAAGAATATCGAAGCCGAGATGTAACGGTTTTTGTTAGTACGTAGTTTTAGTCTTAGGTCGCGCTTTGCTTCTCGTACTATCGTCGCATTTCGGACCTACCGTAACATTCTTTGTCGCTGTCAATGTAGGGCGGTGGTCGAACTCTGGGTGGTTCCGCGTTCGGCGACTCGACGAACGCGTAATATCCCTCCGGAGGTTCTTCCGTTCGCGTGGACTCGTCGTTAGCAACCGGTTTAGTATTTTTGGACTTCTCTTCGGCCGAATACGACGATGCACACAAGAGTATCATCTAAGTAAACGATAATATCTTGTTTTTTACGAAAGAAAAACTGATGTGTACATTAACGTGGTTGAGCATAGATACGTATATGTATTAACGTGCAACGATTTCTCGCTTTTCCGTTCGAAAAGTTTAGTCTGCTCTTTAATAAGATTACGTATTCTACGTATATCTCGCGAAAAATTACATTAGCCGAGATACGTTCTGAAGAAACGTCTGAAGACGTCTGAAGACGTCAATAATATACCTATAGCTCTCTACGTTGAACTTGACGTACGTTCTTCTACGTGTAAGAAACGAGACGAAAAATGACGTATACCTACGTGTACCACGCACGCCTTTTTTGATTTTCTTCATCTTTCCGCTACGTCAATCTTTTTTTACATAAATGAATACCAAGTGGATAACGGCTAACAGGTATTACGTTACAGGTCGCGCGTCGGCACCGGCGATGATTACGAGATATTCCCTCGTAGTTACCGAGGTATGCGTACGATGCTAACGGTACACGGTCCACGCTTCTCGCTGCGGGCTGTTCAGCCTATTTTATAACGTGCGTGTTACTCGAGCGTGTTGTCCTACTAACCGAGGCATTATACCGTTTTACTGACGACGCTTCTTTTACACATTCAGGGGCCACGAACTCGGAGGAAAAATATCAAGGTATACACACATGCTCGCATATGTTTTTCTCAACTCTCCGAGACATCCCTAAAGTATATGTAGCTTATCACACACCCTGGTGTCCGCGCGCGTTGCCAGTTTCGCTATTACGTTTTTTAAGGCTGAGAAAGACGTTCGCATAGCAAATAATAATCTACTGCGTTTTCCTTCTCACTCGCACGCTAAGAAGCAGGAACCATTGGTTCAAGTATCGTAGATATGTATGATAAAATGATAAACTACGCGAGACCAATCTTGCGCAACGGCACGGCACCGCACTCAATAAACGCTCGCGTCTCACTTATAGGAAGATAGGAAAGAGCTTCTGTCGATTTCTCGTCGCGTGGCGAACGAATATTATCGGCAACATCTATCCATAGAATCATTCATATTTTGTCTGTCATTAACTTTCGTATCTGATTGACGCGTAACGTGCGCGCGCGCGAGCCCGGTTTACTTCCAGCGCATACTCGCGGCGTATAGGAAGATGTAATTATTATAACTATAGTGAGTCTCTGATTAAACTACCGTGTAAAATCGATGGACGTTGACGATTTTTTAACGTAAGACGTCTTCCCGTTGCAAAAGGTGGATGTCCGTTCTACTTTCTTGCGGTAGATCCGAGCGTTAGGAAGTGCCGATACAGTTACTAGGACAATGACGTCTCCGAACCGGTATCGACAGAAACGGTAGACTCGATTTATTTAGCGGGACATGGCCGTAGATTGCTGACGTTATCCGTCGCGAGTTTGCTTCAAGAATAACGCGACTCAAAAAAGTTGTCATTTTGGTTTATTTCTGACGCTGTGACGTATTTGCATTAACGGGCCTTTGGTACGTTTTTACCTGTTTTCACAGAAAACTCCCTCGAATATTGCGTAATAATAATAGCACAATGACGATCATATATGAGACGCGTTGATACGTGTTTCTTTCATTTTTATTTTTAGTTTTGGAATAACGCACCGAGAATTTTTCATGTCGCATTAAATTTTTTATACGTCGTTCTCATATATACAACTGACTTTTTTATATTTTTCTTGCTTTTACCCGCAGATTCTCTTAAATAACCCGAAGTGTTTGAGAATCTATGAATTATTTACACTACACAATAAACTTTAGCTTTGAAAATATGTAGATTAAAATCTTCTTTATTTAATTTATTAAGTAAATTTTTCTTTGTCAGAGTTACCTTTTTTTATTTTACCTTTTATTTCGAATTATGGATAATAAAAAGTTAGAAGTAATATTGATCAGCCTACGTGTCAAGTTTTTGTTGAGAAAACCGTGCTCTTAACGTTGTCAAAGATGCGTGTCCAAAGATGGAGTTGAGGCACGCCACGCAGCGTCGTTTAATCTGACGATGATCGTAAAGAGTAGATGATAAAAATAATATTCGTAACTTACGACAAATGTGCGAAATTCCATGGCGTGTTAATCCGCACTATAAAGATCGAAGAAGAAAGAACGCTCCGTTTTGCACGAGCCGCGCGGCTATTAAGAGTTTCTCAAGACTATCTCGCGAGCCGGTCGGGCCTGTCTACCACAGCCAACGGTCATAGCAAAACTGACGTTCTCGTCACCCTCATCGCGCCGCTCAAGGAGCCAACTTACCTTCACCTTGACCGCATGTATTTGACCGTCCGCGTCGTACGGTAGAGGAACGGACTTCGGTATTCAGCCCGCCGCCGCCGTCCGTTAAAGACCACGAATATATAATACAGAGTACGACCGAAATCGCGATGTAGCTGTACAACGGGAATAATCCGTTGCAAGAAATAAGGCAAAACGTTCCTACAATATATTTTTTGGTATTGAATTTTGTTTGAGAGGAAATGGATTTTAAAACGACAACGTATACTGTATAAAGAATCTTCGTGTGTTACTTATAAAAAGCACGTGTTTTTATTTTCTATTTATGATTTCGTATCAAAACTAAATGGTGAACTCTTATCCGAGCACACAAGTCAACGAAACGAAAGAATAGACGTCATTAATTAATCGCGAATGGAACGTTTTTATGTTTTTAATCGTGCGAATACGTGTTAATACGTGTTTGTGTTGATAAACGTCTTCAGTGTAAATTATACAAAATATACATACGTACTTTATTTCGACACGTTGTCGTTTAGAATATCGACCGTGGTTATATATTGAATCAAATAATGAGATAATATTTAACGTAAATAGCGATTAATAAGTGACATTCAACTCTGTCTCGTCTTTGTGATAAATCATAATGTCTTTCAACAGCATGTTAGATCCATCGTAGCGGAACGTGGAAACAGGTTTGTCCAGGGGGAATCCGTACGGCTTGTTATCGAATTTGTAACCACCAAAGACGCGAGACATGTAAGGGATCGGTTCTCCTTCGACCGGGTTGACGTACACGAAGATCTGAAACGGCATACCCTCCTTTTTGCCCTTGGGCAAGAGCAGCCGCTCAGGGAATCCGTAGATTCTTTCCGCATACGAGAAGGAATCGGAACTGTCCAAAGCCTTGAGCACTTTCTTGTATACGATCTCGCTCGGCTCCGGATCGGGTATAGCGAAGAAGCAATCTTGACTGTTTCGAACAATCTTGTTCGCACCGGCGTTCACTGTATAACGTAACAGAAAGGATTGAATTAAAACCTTTTTTTTTCTTATCTATACATATATGTATACAGGACGCAAGTTCGATCGTATACATAGCACGAAGGACGTAAATCTCAAGATACTAACGATCGACCATCCAGTTGTCCATTTCATAAAAGTATTTCGCGTATTCAGCGAAATCCAACAGTTTGTGATGAATGTCATACTTTGGTCCGAGGAAAATGCGTATCACGGCTTTCGTAGATTTCTCGGCGTTGATAGCGAGATGGAAGCTGAACGGTTTGTGATTGAGACGATATTGGCGAATTTTGATCAACGTGCTCTCAGCCTCCTTCGCGTCATCGATCGTCAAACCGTTGTTGATCGAGGTGTCGAACTGATCAAAATAGGTAATTAACTTGTCTACGACGAAGGACTCGATCTTCAATTCGGGATAGACGATTTCGTTCTTGTTGTACGGTTTTTGATGCATTTTGTACCTGAAACGCACGCATCGTTGTCGCGTTGAAAGAAGGTTGTCATTTTAATAGGATTAACCACTTGTCTGAGAATCTTATCTATCTTACTAGTAGGTAATACCTGTAATAATAAGACACGATTCTTTTGTAGAAACGATAGAATGCGGGATCTCTCATGGACGTGCTATAAAACTCGAGGGCACTAGGCACAATCTGGTAGGGAGTTGACGGCTCCAAGTTGTATCCAAAAATCTTTCTCGCAAAGAGATCGATACTGCCGTAAAAATCGGGATTGCATGAATCCACGTTGCCCTCGAGGATGTTGCCAAGGATGTTGAGACCCTCGGGTGTGTAGATGTTGATCATTTTGCCAGTTGCGTCCAAGACAAATCCGGAGTCAATGGCCGCCGATACTCGAGATTCCATGTCTTCTATTTCCTAAAAGTGCGGCAACAGATTAAACGTCATCGTCCACTCGCTGCACACGTATCGCCCACTGCAGTTGTCGTGGATGACAAAAGCAAAAGCAAAAGCAAAAACAAAAAATAAACAAAAAATAAAATGAGCACGCTTAATAAGCATTTTTTCTGTCTATGCCACGAGATAACGCAAGATATAACGATCCCACGCGGTCAACGTTCTTCTTTTAGTAGTATAGTAAGGCTATAAAGAGCTAAACCGCGCACCTTCATGTACTTGTACTTGTAGTAGGGGAATTTGCTCCAGTACGGTCTCTGTGGCATCGGCAATCCGTTGTGATAGGTCATTGTCGGATAGTATCCGACGTAGAATTCCGTGTGCCAATCGAAATCTTCAATTCTACCAATGTCGTTGGACAACCGCTCCAAATAATAACGGGACAGCAATTGTTTGTGGCCGTAAAGATAATCTATCCCGCGATTCTTCTGCAAGCCGACGTCTTCGCCCTTTAGCCAGAACGGATGGTCTTGCCGCAAGTAGAAGTAGAAAGCGTTCAAGCCAATATCCTCGGTGAAATAATTAATTTTGTGTTCCAAATCGTAATCGCGCGACACGTACCATCCGGAATAATTTGCCGGAATGATGTAGGTGTCGTAGCCACCAAACTTGTTCGAATCTACGTCAAATATAAATATTAAAATCATATAGGTATATACACGGGTATATAGACTGACGTACTAGACATCTATAAAGGTACGTTTTTTAACGTAAATCTTTGTAACTAAGTATATGTTAATGGAAAACAAACACAAAAAAAAAGATGGAAAACCGGTTGTCGTGTATAACTTTACACGATCAAAAGTTTATTATAATCTTAGAAGGCTCGACGGATTCAAAAAATCAATACGTTTGACCTACGTAAAGATTAAGACAATAACTGTTACGGCCTTTTTCACCATAATTTTACCAAAGATTTAATTAAAAACTTGAACGTTATATGGAAAATAATATCTACGATAAAAAAACGCGCACGACTTTTTGAAAGTTGCATATACATTTTGTTTAGTTTGCGAACAAACTTAGTTTCAACACGTAGCAAGAACGGACAACGTTGATTGAAACTTACCAAGTTTACCGAAGAGTTTTGCATGATGCGCCTTCTCGAGTACTTCGGAGTTGAAGAATCCGTACGGATACATTTCATAAGGAGGCGGCAACTGAAGGAACTTGGTATCGTCGCGGAGCATAACCGCGGTATACAGGGCCTCACTAAACTGCATCTCGTTGATGTAAATGCGCGCCCATAGCGCCGTTTTATAGAAAATGTCGAAGTCCTTGGCATAATAGAATAGGCGAAATAGCGCCTCCGTTTCCTCCCGAAGCTTTGGATAGTACAGAGAGTTGAGCTCGCCACGAGGAAGCATGCCGTACTCGTATAGATAGAGGAAGTTCTTCACCGCAGCCTGGAAAACGATTCGAAAGGATCCAGATGAATATTTGTTAAAAGGTGCCGAAGGATAATTATTGATGCGATTATATACACATGTTTACCGTATTAGTATACGACGCTATGTTGGCTTCGATATTGTACGAGCGGCCTTCCTCGTACAATGAAGGATTCACGAGGGAGGGTTGCGAGATATAGTATAGAAGATTATAGATTTTCTTCTGCTTAAGGAGGAACTCCTTGTCGGCGATCTTGACGGTATTATAGTCGGCTGATACCAGACTGAAGCTGATGGCCGCAACGACGACCAATATCGCCAGGAACTTCATTTTCCAAACTTTTCCAACGCCCATTGCCCGGCGAGATCAAAATTCTGAATGGCGCTCGACGCCGCGCGCTCGCACTTTTATACACCTACGTCGAGCGCGCAATCAAATCGATAGGTCATAAGGGCACTGAACGAATCATTTTCGATATCGGATCGGGGCGAGCTCTTCGCTCTCGTACATATTTCTCACACATTCTCACTGACAGCTGAATGCTAGGTATTCGTCCTATCGATTTTATTATCAAATAGATATTGATCATGAATAAAAACGTAGTCGCCGTTTTTTATCTCGCAGTTACGCTCACTATTTACTTACGTTCACGTACCTTTAGACAGAGACTAGTTTTTTTTTTTATTTGCTACGTTATGATATTCGTTCCCCGTGTGTGTTCCGACAAGATAGCTTGAGTGTTGTATTTGGTACAGTACGTCTACTTAATTGATGTAATATATAAATGCAGCCTTTCTTACGTTTCAACATATCCGCGGTGAAGAGGATTAAGAATAAGAGGCGGCAATAAACGCGGTTAAACGGTTCACCCAATATACATACATATATATGTGTGTGTGTCATACTAATAATTTCTCTGTGGTTAACTGCGGTTATGCCTTGCAGTCGCGCCAACAGATAAACGCCGTTGTTAAAACGAATATATCGTTAATCGGAAAGCTGAAAAAGATTCGTTCTCGTGCAAGAGGTCATCACGCGGGATATATCTTCAAACACACCTAATCGATCGACACGACTGACACGAGAGTACGTTTGCGCAAGTTCTATCGCAGTGGATCGTATTTACACGAACGACGGCAGGCTAAAATGCTTAAAAACTGTCCCCTTAAGGAATAAGATTATACACTAACGCAAGATTACGTGTAACTGCACAAATAGAAATATATATTACAAATAACGTGCTTTAATCACGCATGATCACATATGACTTTTGACTCAAATCTAAACTATAAGAGTGTCTTATGTACACACATCAAGTAGTACATCATTTCATTCATTTTCAGTATCTATATGTCGCGCGATACACGTTTATAGACCTCATAGACGTTTTTTTTTAAATATTGTTTTTCAAACTCTATCTATACGTTTGAGAACTTGACATGAGACGCGATACATTTTATTGATAAAAAATCGCTTACGTATTAGTAACTTTTGGATTTATCACAACGTTACAACGTTTTAATTTTTTATTTGTAAGATTAAATTATTTTATAAATATTTATCTTTCCATTTTGCTAAGATAGTGAAATATTCCTGCCAGCCTGTTTATATCTTCACATCGTGATATACATGCTCTAGCTAATACATACTCGTTAATAAAAGGAGTCACGACGTAAGTAATAACGTGTTAAATATATTTTACTTCGTCGTTTATATAGATGTACGTATATATTATAACTATACCACAAGAACGTTTTTCGTAAGAACGTTCTTTTATATACTTGATACGCAATCTGCTGCATATACGGATGAATAATATAAATCAAAATAAATCGATAGACACGAGATGCCTACACTTCGTTCATGCAGCACGATTAACGCGTCGCGTCGGCAGTAGCCGTCGGTCGGCGGTAAAACGTTTGTACAATAATAGATCGATAGCGCAACAGCTGTGCTTAGATGATGGAAAAAGAATACGCGATTATATTAAGTATGCCGTCTCGAAAGGTCGTATCTGAACGTTCGTAGAATAATTAATAATCCTCAAGATGTCGTCGTTTAATTATGACCCATGATAAGCGCTAAATAAGCCCGCGCCGCTGTGCCATCTTGACTGCGTTTATAATTGAGTTAGCATAAGCATAACCATTTGTATCTCTTAACACGGACGTTTGACGACGGTATATTATACAAAAATAACGTAATCCATAAAACTAAAATATATGTAGTAGATGCACAAAATACTGTACGTTGAGCATACGATTAGGCTTTTTAAACATTTTAACGCAAACGTACTAGTCGCTCGACGTTTGTACAATACATATATCATTCATTAAGACTCACGCAGGTAAACGACACGTAAATAACGTTGAATCTTTTAACGTTAACGCGTCCGTTGACGAATCTAATAATCGTTAGTTTTATAAGATCAATAATGATACGTACTTATTTTATAAATATCAAAAATATGTTTTAAAATAATGATTAACGATCTTTGGAAATAATGTCGACGTTTAAATGTTTGCACTACGTTCAACCGATAAACGTTATCATTATTGTCGAAGTAAATATGTCAATCATGTTCTTGCATGCATGCTAACGTTATAATTGTACGCGTAAAATATAATACACGCGCG
Source organism: Temnothorax americanus (assembly GCF_048541705.1). Taxonomy (NCBI): domain Eukaryota; kingdom Metazoa; phylum Arthropoda; class Insecta; order Hymenoptera; family Formicidae; genus Temnothorax; species Temnothorax americanus. Next base: position 4,232,441 of record NW_027509812.1, read on the forward strand.
CGTTATTTCGAACGTTATTATTTACATAAAAAGTACAAAATCCACATTTCTATTGAAAGAATTTATTTATCGTGTATTATTATCATGTATTTGCAATGGCTATAAATCGCATACTTCGCTATCTGTCGCGCATACAATATATTACATCTTGAACGATCAAACGTTTAAAAAATTATTTTTTGTTCGTCATATTTATAACGTCGTACGCATACGCAGTGGAGATGCGTGGTTCAATATTCATTTCTGTATTTTTTGTCGTTCCTCCTCGCGCTCGTCCATGTTTTCTCTTTTATAAACTTTGTCCTCTTGCTCTCATCATCTATGCATCGCTTTGAGTAGAAATAAAAAGCAGAGGAGAAACTGTGATAAGAGGTATAACTGAATAGAATATATATATTAATAGAGATGTAACTTGAAACTTTCTTCCTTCTTATTCTAATAGATCAAGATCTAACGAGAGAAGATCGCGTCTGGAATAAAGGATCGACCAGAATAGACGTTAAACGCGAGAAAGCCAAGACAGAAATAAATGGTAAAGGATGTTTCTATTAAATTTATTTCAGATGCGCGTTATCGCAGCGCAGAACGGGTTACACATAAAACATTCGATGATGGAAAACGCTAAGTACACGCGCACTTCTTCTCTTATTTGTACATCTCTTTTCTTGTCAGCGCGCGCCGAGTTGTTGTTTCGGCGATCGCACGTGTTAAATAACTATATAAGTGGACAAAGTATGTAAGTGCGAAACTATCATTTGATGATGCGCGCGGTAGCGGGGCAACGCGGACGAACTTTATACGGTGAGATTCACGTCTTCCGCCGGCTTATGGTAAATCAGAACGTCCCTCGTGTAGAAGTTGGGTACGGTGAAGTTGAAGGTGTGAACCGGTCTATCGAGCGGATATCCCATTGCTCGAGAGTCCATCACTCTTGGACCCCAGACAGGGGACGTCACCTTGATGGCTCGCGTCTCATCCAAGTGCGAAACGCTCACAAAGAGTTTGAACGGCATGCCTTCCTTCTTGCCCCTAGGAAGTACCAAACGGTCGGGGAAACCGTAAAGCTGGCCTGGATAAGTGAAAGTCTCGCCTCCCTCGATAGCTTTCACCACCTTCTTGTACAGAACCTCGCTTGGCACCTCGTCCGGAACGACGTAGATGGACTCGTAGCTCGCGCGCTCAATCTTGTTGGTTCCAGGTTTCACTGTAACGCGAAATCAAATGTAATTACACGGCGTACACCAAATCAACGGTTACGAAGCTATTTGAAATAAAAGATCGAACGTAATATGATTGCGTGAGAAAAGTTGTTTCGAACGCGAGGAAAGCGTTCGTAGCAAAAGAGATATTCAAAAGGGATACTAACGGTCAACGTTCCATTGATCCATCTCGATGAAGTTCATGTACGTCTCGCTCATATCCAATTCGTGGCCGTGAACATCGTATTTAGGTCCAAGGAAGATGCGAACGACCGCCTTGACCGTCTTGTCGCTGTTGACGGTGATGTGATAGGTAAAAGGCTTGTGATTGAGACGATACTGACGTGCCTTGATCACCATGGATTGAGCTTCTTTGTGGCTGCGCACCGATACGGCATTGCTGACCAACGATTCAAAGTGGTCGAAGAAAGTCAACAGCTTGTCAACGGTAACGGATTCAATCGTCACACCCGGGAAAGCAAGTTCCTCGTGCGTGTAGCTCGGCAAGTGTTCCTTATACCTGCGGGAGAATACATACGCGTCGGTTAAATAAAAATACGTTCAAGTCATATATATCGGCCGGATTATGCCGTGTATATGATTTGCGCAGAGTCGTCGTACCTCATCCAGTAAGTGACGATGTTCTTGTAGATTCCATAGATGACGGGATCTCTTAAGCTGGTGGTAAAGAGTTCGATAGCGGTAGGACGTGCCATGTGTTTGGTGACCTCGACCGGGCCCATGCCGAGGACCTTTCTGTATAAATAGTCCAAACGTCCATAATACGCAGGATTGACGGAATCGGCATTGCCCTGTATCGCGTTGCCAAGATGGTTGAAACCGTCTACGGTGTGGTAAATGTCGATATGTTTGCCATGCGCATCAATGACGTAGCCTTTGTCGATGGCGTCGGATATGCGAGTGTGGGTATCTTGTATGGCCTGTGGGACAGTGTTGCACAGACACGTCATACGTTAATCAATCTATTATTGTTAACAAACGTTTCAGACAACTGAGACAACCTAAAGACACCTAGATCGAAAATATAAGTACATCGCGGCATCGTCCTATATTGGAAATCGTCTCTCGATGCATATCGGAAAAAAACTTGTACAACGTTTTGTACAAGTTTTCACGGTTTGGCTTGGATACTTGATAATAATCCTTCTTGATGAAGAAACTGCAGCTTTACCAACCTGGACATGTTTGTGCGCGTGGAGAGGAACCTCGGAACCAACGGGACGTTGTGGGAACGGCAATCCATTGTGATGATGCATCCGCGGGTAGTAACCAGGAACGACAGGTTTATTCACATCGACATACGAGATCTCACCCATATCGTTGGACAGTCTTTCCAAATAGTAACGATTCAGCACTTGTTTGTGGCTAAACATATACAATTCGCCGCGAATGTGTTGGGGCATATTATACCGAACGCTATTCATCCAGACTGGGAAGTCGTGATTCGTTACAAAGTAGAAACCATTTAAACCAATATCTTCAATGAAGTAGCTTAATTTTTGTTGTTCCGACACTTCATCTCCACCCATATACCAAGTGGTGTAATTGGAAGGAATATAATAATAATCTACACCACCGACTGTCTTCTTCACACCTACCGAGCAAAATAGTTTTGATCAGAATTTTAATATTAATACTTAACCATTTCTTTTACGCGTTATACTATCTACGTTAACTTACGCGAGAAAAGAAAACGTTATAAAACATATGTTTCCAGAAAATAACGCGCTGTTCGGCTTGCTACGTTTAAATCTGAAAGATAATGTTCTACGTTTGGCTCGCGATATCGGTTATATTGCTCATAACGTGTTCAAGATAGAAAGAAGTAGATATCGGACGATTAATAACCGTGCGTTTTTTATTTATCTCATTGGAAGACGGTAAACGTTATTAAACAATGTATGACGATCGTTCTAAATAATTTTTAAGAAAGCAGATATGGGACGAAAGCTCTTTTCTCAAGAAAGATATTATATTCGTCCATAAGACTATTTTATGTCACAAAGTTAATATATATTTGATTCTCGACTAATGTGACCAACCTGACTGCGAATCACCCATCGCGATACGATAGGCCTTATGCAAAACGTCCTCGTTGAAGAAGTAATGTGGGACCACCTCGTAAATCGGGGGCAGACGGATGTTTTTGGTATCCGGGCGATGTAACACGACGATACTCAACACGTATACGTACATATGTTCGTTCACGTGGAAGCGTGCCCATACGGCAGTATTGTAGAAAGTGTCAAAGTCCTTGGCGGAATATAGAACACGGAAGAGGCAACGCGCTTCTTCGTAATACTGAGGATGACTTCCGTAAAACACTTCTCCCCGTGGGAGCATTCCGTGTTTCCATCGCTGCAGGAACTCGGTCACCGCCGCCTACGACAACAAATCAACATACGGCGTCGTAGAAAAGTTTCATCTATTAACGTCAACCGCGAAACTTGTGCGAGATTTTAACGGTTTCTCATTCGATACAAAAAAAAAAGAGATTACATGAGAAACGAACTTCTTTTTATTTATACATGCTAATAAAAATACCTGGTCTGTGAAAGAAGCGATGTTATCTTCGAGGCTGAAGGCGCGCGCCTTTTGGTAGAGTTCCGGATGGTAGACGGTTGGCTGGTCGACGTGCCAAAAGAGCTCGTAGATGCTCTTCTGCTTGATCAGATATGTCTTGTCAGCGGTGTGGGAGGGCACCTGCGTGGCACGAGCCAGGCACGCCGCAGCCAAAAGCAACGCAATCACTTTCATCCTCGTGCTTGCTTCGCGAAGGATCGGTCAGCACTACTCGTCACGTCTTTGCCTTTATATACTCTCTATCGGCCAAAAAAGATACAAAAGTTCGGAGTGCAAGATTATGAGACCCATTAGGTAACCAGCGTACCGATACGAACCAATTTTTCCGTTGTTTGTGTAATACGTATCTTTATTTGGTAAAATCGACAATCGTCTACCCTTTGACACGCGAGAAATCCGGGATTCGTCGTTGCTCGTCACCTTCGCTTCGCGTTATTTATTTCAAACAAAAAAACAAAAAAAACACGTTGCTCTTTTTCTTTCCTTTAACGTCAAAATATATTTCGTTTATCAAACGCTACCGAAATGTCTGCGTCCAAGTCTGCGTCAAAATACTTCGTTCAACTTATTTGGTCTTTATATTATTGATTAGTTTTGCAACGAGACTGAAAAAAATGCAACCATAAAAATCTTTAGCGTAAAAAAAGGAATATGTGTATACAAAACGGTAATTTATATAACAAATAATAATATTCCATTGTCATACTTTTCTCATGAAATATCTCTTCAAGCACGCGAACGTTATATTGAAAATCAAAATATGATAAACAAAGATCTCACTTGCATTATTAATAATCAATAAATTATAGCCATATATATATATATATGGCTATATATATATAAAAATCTTTCACAGAATTTTTATACAGGCACCAGTTAACGAAAAATTTTTATTTCTCCTTTTACTACGTAGTTTTATTTTTGTGATTTAATTAAAAATCACAATATATATGTCATAAAAAAATATATATATATATATATATATATATACATATATATATATATATATATATGATAACAAATATACACAATACACATATACACCATATAACGTGCATACGTAACTCGGCTTTGATAAAGTGTTCCTCGATAATGAAACGTATATAAACCGTTACTTAACGATTAATAATATATTATTTATGCAAGTACAATTTTTAATTAAATCACAAAAATAAAACTACGTAGTAAAAGGAGAAATAAAAATTTTTCGTTAACTGGTGCCTGTATAAATTCTGTGAAAGATTTTTATAAGAAATTCTGTGTGCAAGAGGAGAATATACTTACGGATTATACAGATGCAGAGAAAGAGCACGCGAGCATGCACGCGCGCGGCCGCTTTTAGAAAAATGGTAAGAACGTATTTCTCTCTTGTATTTAAAAAATACTTGAATCTGAGAGAGAATCACGTTTCACATAATACGTGTGACAAAAAGCTACATATATGTCAATGTAAAAACGCAAGACAAAACTTGAAAACTTTTGTAAATAATGATAATATTGGAATAGGTGCACGAAGATAATGCACGGTCGACGACATATATGTTCGTACTTCGTACGTGTTTGTCGCGACCCCGGCGACCCGTCGGTCGTGACACGTGACACGTGCCTATTCGAACCCGCTGGTGGAGATCCTTGCTCTCGAGGACGCCAACATGTGCATGCGGTTGTTCATCACTTGCGGTAGCGCACATATCGCTCGGTTCGTGGTCCCATCTTTTTGTTCGGATCGCGCGTCGAGGCAAGACGCGCGTCGATTTCCACCACCTCTTTGCCTTTGGTTTCTCCCTCCTCCTCCTCTCTCGAACCATTCTACAGTTACGCGGTGCGCTGGTGCGCTGCTCTAAATTGATACCACGTGATACCGGAGACCGGAGGACCGGAGATGACTGCCGGCCGAGTGAACGCGACACGCGACCGTCGGCGTCGCGGTCCTCTGGATGTTGATGCTGCAGGCTGCAGCCGACGTCGATGTTGCACGTACCGTGATCCATGGTCATCGTGGTCATTTAGTCGGTCTCGCGGCTCGCGCACCTCGTACGGCTTCATGACCATAGCCACCATAAAACCGCGCCCGGCTTCCTCCGTGCCTCCGTTAACTACCACGGCCGCCCGTGTCCGCGTGCCGCCAACAACAGGCCCCGCGCCCCGCGCGCGCGCGGCCGATTAATCAATTCGGGGCCATATATCCATGTTCGGGGCACTCGGGCGCGAGCGTGCGCGCGTGTGTATTTTTTTACTTTTATAAGATTTATTGATTTATATCGAGAACGTATTAACCTATTTCAAGCTAAAATGATAATTTTTTTAAGCAGAGGAATAAATCTTTCAGGATTTTAATTCTTTCATAATATAATATATCGCACGTCTAAAATTATACATAAAACAAATTCTAAGCTCACAACAATTAATTTACGGCATTTATAACATTTTTGGAAGTATAAAAAGTATTAAAAAGAGTAATAAAGTATAGTTTCTCTCTCGAAAAAGAAGAAGAAGAAATTAGAATACGTAATGTCATTTTATAAATATTCTGTATAGTATTAATAAGTGTCTTTTATATATATGTTATAAAAATATTTGTGCTTTATATATTTCTAATCAGTATTCAAGAAAACTTTCTAATCTAATTTATAGCAAGATTTAAAAAATCCGCTTTATAAAATATTTTCTTTTAAAATAAAAATGAACGTGAAATAATGCACTTGTCAAAATGACTTTTTTAAAGCGTGTTCTTCCCTGTAGCCTAACGTGCTTTATTGTATAGTAAGAAACTAAAATTTTCTTATTATTTTGCATATCTATGCACTTTTTTATACGGATGATCTAACCGATACAAAATTTGAATCTGTAAAAATAAGGCGTTTGTCTTAACGCGAATTATCTTATCAATTTATGCAGATTATGCAGATCTTTTTTACTTTGATTTTACACGTGATAAATTTTTATCAATCAAATTTACTTTTTAAAAAGTTGTTGATACGGGCTGTTGATTGTTTTAACATATACATATATATTATTTTTAACGACCTCATATATACGCATTGTGTTATTATTAAAAAAAAAAAATATATATATATATATGTGTGTGTATTTTTTTTTAGAACGCGCTGATTTAGAAATCCCGAATGTGTAGTTCGGGGTGCTTTATAAGTTATTTTCACACTACTTTCATCTCAAATTAATAAACTTTAATATAAGAGCATTGATTTTCGTAACCACAGATGTTGAAACAAGTTTTTAAAAAATATGTTTGAGATACACATATATATATATATATATATATCAAATATATTTAAAAGGCAAATACTTTTAAAAGGCACGTACTTTCAAATCAAAATGGATGTAATAATTTATAATTGATCGATACGGGTTAAAAGGGAAATGATTAAGTTGTGAGAAAGTCAAGGACTGGATTATGTGTGTGAAACACACATCCTATATGAGGACGGTTGAAGAGGACATTTCTTTGAGACTCGGAAACCGAAAAGAAATAATATATATTTGCAAAACGCATACGTTTTCAGCATTCTTTATTGAAGAAAAGCTTTTGACGTTGTATCACTCGTGTGATACAAGATTCAGGGACGTAACTATTGTTTAAGTCTTCTTTAGAGCTCGTATAAGCTAGCTAGAACAGGTCGGCAATCTAGAAGTGCATCGATTTATCGTTGTAACGCGCATCGTTTTCCATCGTGTGATAGATGTGTACATCCTTGAAGAACATGTTTGGCGTGAAGAACTTCCACGGATGCATCGGTCTGTCGAGCGGGAAGCCGAATGATTTTCCATCCAGCGTAAACTTGCCGAAGACCGGCACGTCCACGGTCGTGATCTTGGTCTCGTCGATCGGGCTCAGATAGAAGAACATCTTGAATCGCATACCCTCGGGTTTACCCTTAGGCAGAGTCAGGCGTTCGGGGAAGGCGAAAAGTTTCTCGTAGTAGGTAAACGGTTCGCTGCCTCCTACAGCTTTCTCCAATTTCTTGTAGAATACGTCGCTGGACGTCATGTCGGGCATGGTGTAGACGGAATCGGTGCTACGGCGTTCGATAGTATTTACGCCTTGTCTCACTGAAATTAAAGAGGTGGAGAGAGGTCGCGACTCAACTTGGCGTCTCCAGAGGGAGACGTAAAAGAAGGAACGCATTTTATTGCTTAAACGTGATTCGAAATATGACTTACGCGTTACAACAAACTTGTCCATTTCGACGAAGTATTTGTAGTATTCTTGGAGGTAAGATATGTCCTTCTCCGTGTGAACGTCACCCATGGCAGGTCCGAGGAAGATCTTGAGCACGGCCTTGGTCTCTTTGTCGCTGTTGATGTTGAAACGATAAACGAATGGCTTGTAGTTGAGGCACGGACGGCGAGCCTTGACACGTAATTTCATTCCCTCCTTGAAGCTCTCCACGGAAAGAGCGTTATTGATGAACGTGTCACAAGTGTCGAAGTAGGTCGTCAGTTTGTCGATGTTGACAGCGTCGAACTTGACGCCGGGGAGAATCACGTCGTTCTGAGTATAATACGGCATGTATTTCTTGTACCTACGAGAGAGACAGAGACCAGAGGCCGACGAGTTGAGGAAGGGCGCGTTTAAAAACGTTTCAAGTTGAAACGCTTCGCGCGCGCTTGTGCGCGTCCGGGGGTGCGACGGTACGCGAAAAAAAGCGAAACAAGATCGCACGTACGAACCTGAAGAAATACGTCATGATCCTTTTGTATAGACGGTAGAATGCGGGATCTCTCATACTGGTGCTGTAGCATTGGAGAGAGCTAGGAATCACCATGTTCTTGTCCTTGTAGTCCAAGTTGAAGCCGAGGATGTCTCGAGCGAGAGCGTCGTACATGCCGTAGAAATGTCGATTGCACGAATCCACGTTACCTTCGATCAGGTTGGCGAGGATGTTCAAACCTTCGGGAGTGTAAATGTTGACCTGCTTGCCGTTCTTGTCGTATGCGTAGCCAAGGTCGATAGCGTTCATTATGCGCAATTCCAGGGCCTCGATCTCCTGTAAAGTTTCACGCGAGATTTATAAACGGGACGGTAGACGGATAAAACGCATCGTAAAACGACGAGCGGAAAAATAGTCGCACCTTCAGATACTTGTATTTATAGAACGGCACATTCGTGTGGCGAGAACGTTGAGGCATGGCGATTCCATTGTGGTACATCAAACTCGAATAGTAGCCCGGGTAGAAAGGTTTGTTCCAATCAAAGTCTTCGATGTCACCCAGATCGTTGGACATGCGTTCCAGATAGTAGCGACCTAACAGTTGCTTGTGGAAGAAATGGTAGTAGTTGCCACGGAAATCCTTTGGAATGTCGAAATCCTTCATGTCGAGCCAGAATGGCATAACTTGGCGGAAGTAGTAGTAGAAGCTGTTTAAGGCAATGTCTTCGATGAAGTAGTCCAATTTGGACTCGTCGTCGAACGAGGGCTTGACGAAGTTACCCCTATAGTTGGCATAGATGGACGCGTTGGCATAGATCATGTAGCTGTCGACGGTGTCCACGTTGGTACTGAGTCCTGTAACGTGGGATAAACGTGGTAGTACGGTATAAAAGCAGCGGGAGCTGCTCGACGTTCGTTGCTCGCGCGTCGTACTTACTAAACTTACTTGATAGACGTTCGTTAGTTACTTATCGTGTTGTTAGTTAGTTAGTTACGCGCGCGGTAACTTACCACGAGTCATCTTGATCTCGTGAGCCTGCTGGATGACAGCGCTGTCGAAGTATAGCGTGGGATAGATCTCGTAAGGAGCCGGTAATCTCATGTACTTGCAGTCGGGACGATAAAAGACAGCGATGGTGAAGGCGGACGTGAAGACTCCGTCGTTGACGTAAAGACGTGCCCAAGCGGCGGTTTTGTAGAAGGTCTGAAAGTCCTGGGCGTGATAGAAAAGCTTGAAGAGGAGCTTCATCTCCTCACGGTGTTGCTCGTAATATGGCGAGTATATGGCATTACGGCTGAGCATCATACCGTGTTTGTACAGGTACAAGAACTCCTGGACGACTAGCTGTGGAAAATGGAAAGAGAACTTAACGCGAGTCATGAACGTCGTAAAATAGCATGTGAGATGTGAGATGTTCTGAACATACCGCGGCGTTATATCTGTCTACAAAACCTATGAGACAAATATATGCACGTAGATTTAAAGGCATTTAAGCGTGTTTAAAAACTGTTTACAAACGTCGAAAGATTCTTTTAGCCAGGCTTAAGCTTATATATATATATATATATATATATATATATATATATTGTGAATAGTATAGCTAGGCACACCTTGTCCTTGTACATGTCAATGTTGCTCTCGATATCGTACGTGCGGCCAATATCGAAGAATTCCGTGTCGGTGAGAGTGTTTTGCTTGACGAAGAACATGAGTTCGTAGATCTTCTTCTGCTTGTGGAGGAAATCCATGTCGGCCGTCTTGCTAGTGAGGTGGAATCCATCCGACATGCATAGCGCTGTTAGCGCTAGCAACAGCAGCTCCTTCAGCATCACGATCAGCCTTCGATGTCTCAAACTCGATCAACAACTACCTCCGCGAGTCAGCAGAGGAGAACGATGTCTGATCGGTGGGCCGTCGCCAGCTTTTATACCGGTAACTGTGTATGATTTCATCTCTAATCGGCTGACCTTAAGTCACGACCTGCCTGTATTTCAACCGTTTTTGCTCGTTATCTCACCTTACGACCGAATACACCCAATACCCATCCACCCGGTATCCTCGTTCGTGTTCGTAGCGGTAATCACGCTCAAGATGAGTAAAAAGTTCTAGCAGGGTTAGTAGAAATTAATGAAAAATTTACATCGTACCGCGTACGTCATCTTTCGCACGTTTACTAACACGTCCTGTGCGTTATAACAAATCATTATGTACGTTTTCCTTCATTATCTTTATAGGAATTATTCCATCGTTGATTGATTAACAATTAATTATTCTGCATCTCAATGTATAGATTCCTTCCATCATCAAATTATAAAGGTAACAACACCCACGAATTTTTTAACCATAATATATAGAGGTATATATATATATACCTATATTTTCTTGGGTGAAATTCTTACGCGTAAACATGATTATACATTAATAATAAAAAAAGCGAACCGCTTTCTCGGCTTCGCAATTGCAACGTTTCTTATCATTCGCGATATATAAGGGTGTCTCAGGTTTATCTCATTCTTTTCTTGTTTACACATTTTTTCAGAAATCTATTTTTTAATGAAAAATGTCGACAAAGTGATAAGTTTTTAGTTTTAAATATCTATAGATTTTTATGAATTTTGCTTCACAAATGTCATAAATAAATTTGTGTACCTTACTTGTATGATTCAAAGTAAACTTTAGCAGGCAAGATTTTAAATACAAAATTATATCTATTTAAAATGTTACAATTAAAAAATAAGAAACATGACCGTTAATTAAGCGTTTGTCGAAGAGAATATTTTCTTTGGAAAAATTATCCATGCGTGGAAAGAAGTGCGGAGAGTACAATATCATCGTAGACAAAAAGGCTGCAACACTTTTTCTTGAGAGAGACAAGTGATTGTGAAATGCACAAAAGTGCGACAATACATTCTGTGTAAATATATTCTCTAAAAGATCATAAAAGGTATAAATAACCATTATATTATAAAAGTTATACTATATATTCATCTTTTAAGTCTACACACGTTGTTGCTAACTATATACATGACAAACATAACAAAATGTAAGCAAAAAAAAAGTTGTAGTTAAAATGCAAAATAAAAATATATAAGAGAGAAGACTACCTCCAGGAAGAACGTCTTTATCATTTGTTCATTATTATCTTTTATTTGTAGAATAATTATAAATAGCATAAAATCATTAATAGTAATAATTATATTATTATTAATAATTACACCGATATATAATGATATATATGTAACAAATAATTAGTTACGTGCTCAACATAAAACACGCGCTACTGTTAATAAATGTGAATGATCAACTTAGTAAATTATAAACACGTCCGAAGACGAAGATATTTAACGTTTGGAAGATATCAGTGTGTTGTAGGTGTGTAGATATTTGGAACGACACGCGACACGGTTTTGACGGTTTATCACAAGGCCAGCCGGTCTTTCAAAGTTCATCAAGTTTATTTAACCTTCAAGATTTGATAACTTAATATTTTAAATAACAATTTACGTGATAATACATAAATAATTTCCACACAGCTTGATGGATAAAACGTAAAGACCGTACGTATACTTGTACTTTTCCATCATATAGACTATTCTGTATGGTCACTATGGTCTGTGTGTACGATGGAAATCTTGTTAATGGTGCAATACAAGGTGACGATTTTACAAGGAAAAAATTAAATCCATACAATATTTAAAAAAAACTCGTTTATTTTTTTTTTTTCAAATAAAATACTGTATTCGTATTTTCGCATTCGAAGTCATTAAATATTGAACGTGACCGACTTATATGACACACATCCCAGACAGCACGTATGTCTAAAATACGCTCAGAAGATATCTCGAAGATATTTTTGAGATGTAGAACGTCTTCGAAATGTCTTGGGCATACGTGCTGTCTGGGATAGTATTCTGTACAGTTATTCAAGCTTAACATAGAGAACGTGTATAGAACACATAAAAATACGAATAGTCAAAATTTATTGAAATTTATTTAAATTTTTAATTTAGTGTGTAACGTGTGTGGGTGTGTGCGCACACGCGCGCATTCTTATTACGCGCACGTAACTTAATTGAATAGTCGCAGTGAACATTTAAAAAATGAGGTTTTTTAAATATTCTCAAAATAAATGGCACTGTTCTGAGCACTAAATGTATGTACATGCAAAATTGGTTGATTACTTCAAGAAGTATTAACTAGACTCCTAGAGTTGTTTTATATGCATATATACACTTAGAAAAGTGAACAGTTAATAGAAAATAATGTTAAAATAATATTATGGATTTTTTAAGCATATATCCCGAATGTTTACGATAAATTTATCGCACATTTTGCGCGATGCGTGTTCGTCGTGCGCAAAGAAAATTTCTTTATTCTACATCATAATTTTTGATATTTAAATATAACATCCGTCATATTAAATTAATGACGGATTAACGAGAAGAGGTATGAATGTATTTGTGTTACTTATTCGTTATCCATATTTAATTATACATTTGTATATTTTTCTTGAAACGTATCGGATATACAAGGGCAATCGTTATAAACGAGAAAAACGCATTAGCTTTCACGAGTGCTTTATTAAAGCGTGCTATATTTGTTTTTCTTCGAACGCCATCTCTTCCAAATCTTCACATAAGCCGAGAAAATAAATGTCTCGAGAAGAAAAAGGTATTACTTTTTACAGCACCATATTTGCTACTTCCGTATTTCATCAAGAATGGCTCCATTGTAGTAGTAACCGATATCTCTACTAGAAAAGAACGATTGCAATATAAAAAACGACGCTTTATTCTCTTTTGTGACGTTTAATATTATAAACGATTTGAACGGAATATAATGTTGACAATACCAAACGTGCGTTTAAAAACGTACATTTAAAACGTACACGATATTCCGTTACTTCATTTCTGTTATCTAAAAAATAGAAAAATATTTTTCAAGAATAAAATCGATAAAAAATAACTATTGAATGATTATCATGTTAATATGAAATTCTAAGAAAATAAAAGTACGTTATAGCTATATAAAGCTAACCGTATTTATATTATAATTATCTTTTTTATGTAATTTGTTTTAATAGATTAATAGTTAGACTAGTTATTCCGTTACCAACCACTCGATTGATTTCAGCTGTGCATAGAATCATTATCGTCCACATCGTCATCGTCATCATCCTCAAATTTGACACTTCTGTTATCTTCTTCGTCTTGCTCATCTTGAACATCTTGATCCGACATCTCTTCCCAATCGTCATCTGATTCACTGCTCAGGTCAATATCGTCTTTCTCGGCACCTTCATCCGATGAATCTACATATATATTTTTGATAAGGTGATTCAATATATGTTAACGTCAATAAAATTTTGGATCATCATATGGTACATCATATTAACCTGGATCTTGATAAACGAGCAAGCTCTCCTCAGTTATATCTTTATTGTGTTCCCCATTAGCCTGAGATATTTGCCCCGTTATAAGAGAAACTCTGCCTTTTAATCTTTGTATAGCCGTTAGAAGCGTTAATTTTGCGTCGATAAAACTTAAAATAGGGCTGAGCATCTCCGCGATATCTGGTCGCGACATCAAGTGCGCTGCATGAGTCATTATCAAAGTTTGCAACCACATTACTGCAATTTTACTCCTAAACACGGATGACATAATCAGTCTTTAAAAACATGAACACGCAAATTTTTAATAGTTATAAGAAAAAAAAAATTTAGAAAAATCGATGATAATATAATTACGCATATGTTTTGCCTTGCAACATAAGGGTTAATTCTTTAAGCAATGGCGTAATTGCTTGCACTGGTACGTTTGCAATGGTATTACGAATTACAGTTTCATTTTTTGTAAACAGCACTGTTGTCAAAATGGTTTTATCTTTGCTATTTAACGCTTGCATCAATAATTGCGTCATATTCGCTCCTTTCGTCGGTATCCTTCCTGGTGTATTTGCGTCTGCATTTAAACTAAGATTTTCCAATCTATCTTTTAAGAGTAATTGAGACCCTGAGGTAGTCCTACTTCTTTTCTGTGTTGGACGTCCTATTCCTATAACGCAGTGCTTTTTATATACAAGTGTATATATACACATATATTTTTCTATCGTTTTTTTCAACATTGATTGACACACGTTAATCAAAACAATTTACTTTCGTAATAAACTACAAGACGAAAGAGATTACCTGGTGCAAGGTATTCAACATCATCTTCTATCGCGGTAGGTTTTACTTTGGAAATCGTCTCTTCTTTCCTTTCTTTGGATTTTTTTGTATCCAATTTTTCCGATCTGATTAAACATTGCATCTCGTCCGAAAAGTCGGGCTTAACTTTCTCGAATGTCAAGTTGAGATAATTACCGTATGCTAGTACGACGTTTTCATCTTCAGTCAAGTGACCCGCTAAAATTGGAATCTGTTGAACAGTTTCCTTCTGCGTGACATCTGCCGCTACCACTATGTTAAGAGATGGTTTCAATGGTTTAGTACGACCATTTGATCGATACTTGAACAATTGTGCTTGACCCGATTGAGTAGTAACCAATACGACGACTTGCGCGTCTTCCGCAACAAGAATCGAGATGGACGTGGCCTCGTCTTGCATGGCTAGCGTTGCTCGCGATGCTTTGTCATTTTTATTCTAAACAGAGATAAGAAGACCGTTAATCGTGTAAAACATGTCTACAATTATATACCGACACGTATAACTATATAAACGTATCGTGTTACGCAAGATGCATACGGAGTTGCATACGAGATAAAAGATATATTAATATTAAAAATATGTAAATAAGAGAGATAAATATATTAAGAAGTTATATATATCTTTTACCGCATCTTATCCTTAGAAACAATACGTGCGTCTTATCTTTAATTTACAGTCGTTTATCAAACTATTGACATCTTTTTCTATAAGAATATTTCGTCTTGAAAGTGACGTAAGGACTTTTAGCATTTTACGCGCGCTAGTTATAAATAAATATATATATATATATATATATATATATATATATATATATATATATATATTTATATATATATATATAAATAAATATATATATATATATTTATTTATAACTAGCGCGCGTAAAATGCTAAAAGTCCTTACGTCACTTTCAAGACGAAATATTCTTATAGAAAAAGATGTCAATATATATATATAGCACTTGATATATATTATATATAGAAAATGAGATAAGCCGCAACGTACTTTGTCTACGGCCCATACAGAAAGATGACTGTCCGCACGAGCACCGCTGATCAGATAGCTGGTTGTGCCGTCTACTTGTGCCGTGCGAAGAAAAGTGACGTGACCGGCATGTCCGGTAAACGTGCGGATTACGTGCTTGGTCGCTAAATTCCACCACTTGATTATTCTTTCGGCGGATAGCAAGGACTTTCCATTAGATAGAATCGCCAAGGCCGTGACTTTTTCCTTGCCAGATTTCCATTTACATTTGATTCCATTCTCCTGCAGCGTCCATTCCACTAAATGATAATCGTCAGCCGCTGTAATCAATCCAGCGCACGCTGACCAAACGATCGCTGTAACGGTGGAGGAATGACCGTTCTCCAACGTAGCGCTGACAGCGGCGGCTGCTACGTCGTACAAGGTGATTTTTCCCGTCGTCGAACCCATCGCCACGACAGCTTTGCGATCGCTTTCTTCCGAAATTGATTTTCTTCTGCGTCTCTTTCTCGGCGATGGCTTTAACAAATTAATTGTTTCAAGTTAAAAAAAGCTTAGGGGGAGGACCAAGTCCAAGTATTTCTAACATATTTCTTTTCATTCATTTCTATCGTGCAAATATTTCGTCAAATCTAACAATCTCGAGAAATCTCGATCATCTCTCGCCGGAAATATATCTGCAAGAAGCATCGAGCATATATATATATATATATATATATATATATATATATATATATATATAAGAAATGAAATTCAACGAAATTCATCTTAATGTGAAAACGCAATACGAGACGCGCGCTTAACATAGAGAGTAAAGAAAGGATATGATGTATGTACAGGGCGAATGTTAGTCCGCGGAGTTGCGGGGACGAGGATTGAAAACTGTTGAGGCTTCGACACCGAATCGTAGGTATACGGTAAATGCATAAATAAAGCGAAAGAGGAAAGAAGAGAGCACATGGGGCGATGGCGCATTTACCGACACGTTGCCTGCCGCGTGCGGGCTCGCGGAGATCCATCCTATGACGCTGCAGGGTGACGATAAATGTCGATTAGGAGTATACTCGTGCTTCAACCGGCCACTCGCGGTCTCCCAGATCTTCAACTTGCCGTCATTACCGCAAACCGCGTAATACTGACCGTCTTGAGAGAAAGCAGAATATCCCGTGCTCGCCATCTTACTTTGACAAGTACACGTTAGAAATCGCTGCTGCGATTGCGAATCTCTTAATAGTCTTAATCCCAGAAAGACGCCAGCGTATCCTCTCTTTTAAACCTAACCTCACAGCTGAGCAGCATGCATCACTGATCACGCAAGTCTCAACACGCAGCACGCGGGCGCGAATCCGGCGCGAATCGCCACGAATCGCGAATATCGATCCGGATTCCGGACCACTGACGAGCGACGGTGACGGCACTGACCAATCGCAGATCGCAGGACTCAGATCGAGGCATCGAGGATCGAGGATTGAGGATCGAGAGTCGAGAGCGAGAGTCGAGATTCTAGGTCGGTCGCCGTCGGTCGGTACGCGGTATATAGGCTGGATTCGGGGAGCGCGCTCGTAGCGCTATATATATTTGCTTATTCTATAATACTATATATCCTTGTTTTAGGTATGTACATATACCCCTGATGAGCGATAAAGATAGAACAATGCAATAGCGCATAGCGCATAATGCCCGTATCACACTAGCGGCTCGCGGCCGCGACTGCGATTGCGATTTCACCTCTTGACCAATGAGAAATGCCCGAATTGCCAGCAGCTTCTTTCTCATTGGTCAAGAGGTGAAATCGCAATCGCAGTCGCAGATACGGGCATAACGTGTGCTCCCCGAACGCGCAGCCATAGGCTGCGGTCCCGGATCCACTTGACGCTACGAATGTTTTGAAGCGTTCTTCTCTCTCTCTTCTCCTTCTTTCTTCACTAAAAGAAAGGAGAAGAGGAATACTTGGAAGCATTTATAAGTGGACCCGGGACCGCAGCCTATACCAGCCATAAAGCTGGATTTATAGCATATTCGATTTGCTGACTCAACCCACGACTCTAAGTCGAAAAAGTACGATCAAAAGTACGATTTGAAACACGATGTTTGCAAAAATCGTACTTTTGATCGTACTTTTTCGACTCGGAGTCGGGTCGAGTCAGCAAATCGAATACGCTTTAGACAGGACGCGTCAAGTCAAGCAACGAACAGCACGAGCAGCACGGAGCAGCAACCCACGCAGCGAGACGATATTTTCTACGCTACTGCTGATATCACCTCGCTGCGTGGGTTGCCGCTCGCTGCTGACGCGTCCAGGGGCCCGATTCTCTAGCTAGGTCTACACGGCGAGTAGTAAAGTCGTGAGTCGTAATTCGTAATGCCCGTATCACACTAGCGCGTGGCGCGTGCGTCTACGTTTGCGTTTACGTCTTTTGACCACGCGGAAAGTAGCTGCTGGCGCGTGCGATTCGCGCGTTCCGTTCTGCGTGGTCAAAAGACGTAGACGCAAACGTAAACGCACGCGCCAATTGCCTAGTGTGATACGGGCATAAGACGTGACCACACACGCGCGACGTTGAGGAGAATACGCGACTTGGCTAATGCCCGGTGTCCACGATGCAAGAACTGTGTCCAAGTTTCGGTTTAAGCCAAGCAACTTGCAACTCTTACAGAAAAGTAGCGGTTTCATTGGCTTACACCGAAACTTGGACACAGTTCTTGCATCGTGGACACCGGGCATAAAAACTATGCGATAGCCACGCACGTTGCAGCCTTTCTGTTAGAGCAGAGTTTGCGCATACGACGTAGACGCACGCGCCACGCGCTAGTGTGATACGGGCATAATATCGCATTGGATTTATGATACGTATGTATATATGTATACATATTACATATATATCGCGCATCAATATTGCGCTTGGATTGGAGTTGGAGAGAATGGAGAGTAGTATGTATGTAGTACACACACCACGTACATACATACATGCATACATAATGCTAGGTCTACACGGCGAGTCGTAAAATTCGATTTCTCCTCAACGTCGCGTGTGCGTGGTCAAATCTTGCGACTCACGACTTTACGACTCGTATCTCGCCGTGTAGACCTAGCATATAATAAATTCAAAAATCCGAAAGTCATTCCGAAGAACCGTGCGTCACCGACGTCACGAATAACAATTGCCAACGATGCGTAACGCTCTCTCTCTCTCCCCGATAATTTTGATTGGCCAACGGAACACGATTCAACATGGAGTACAACGTGGGTACGTGCTGAATTCTGTTTATTTCTCGTGCTTTTCGTGAAAATTTTTGACGTTCGACCACTCTTTGTTTCGGCTTTACCATCTCTCTTTTCGATCGCGTGAGAAATCCGACCGACGGACAGATCAAAACAGATAGATCGCGGCATTTCGTCGACGTCGAAAGTCGAAACATCCTGTCGGTCCCTGTCGCGTGTGCACACATGTGCATTGCGCTGTGTGCGGGTGCAGACGTGCATCGTGCGCGATCGTGCAGTCGTGCGGTGTGGCAGTGTGGACTGTGGCGTGTGGCCAGCCGCCAGCCGCCAGCCGCCAGTGCCAAGTGCCAGTACGGTGCGTTTGTGTTGTATCGGTTGCATTTGTAATTTGTATCTGTATGTCAGATAATTTTATGACGTTGATGCCTCGACGTTCGTCCTTGTCGCGAGCTTGATCTTAAGCGAGCTTGTGTATTTGTGAATTATCCGAAATTCACAAATCATCCGATGCAACGACGTACGTTCGTTCCGTTTGACCGTTCCGATTTCCGATCGCGGAAATATATATTGGGAATTATATAACGGGCGCGGATGTAGCTCGAACGTCTAACCTCTCGCCATCCGCTCGACACTCGACGCCAGCAGCCAGGCATCTTTGCTTCGCGTCGCATTATCGCATCTGCGTTTGGTTTGGTATCGCGGTTGGCGCAGTACGCTCAATATTGCTCGACGAACGTTACTCGAGACAACTCGAGCCAACTCGAGCTCTGAATGCCCTGATTCGCGATGCGCGATCAGTTAATCACATTTCCAAGATAGTTGTCGTGTACGCGCGACCGCGCCAGGAAAAATTTAGGGCTCTTGCCGATTACCACGTTGACGGTTGACATACGATATATATGCATATATATATGTATATATTTTTTTTTCTACCTCTCTAGATACGGTAAAGAGCGACAACAATGACAGCTGTCGCAACTCGCCTCCTTGTCCGGAACTCACGTCGAATCCAAAGTCCGTTGAAAGTTCAGCGACAGATACAAAGGAATCTACGATGGAATGCGAAAACAATGTCGACGACTCGGGGGAAACGGTCGTGGCGGCCACCTTGCGAGAACCATCCACGGAGAATATAGACTTTACAGTGATTTACAACAAACAGAAGATTAGTGTAAATTTTGCCTTCGATGGCACAGTTGCCGAGTTAAAGACATATTTGCAAAAAATTATCTCAGTACCGCAAGCGATGCAGAAAGTTATGTTTAAAGGATTAGCCAAAGACGATCAGACTCTTAGAAACTTGGGAGTCACGAAAGGTACGAACCGATCGAGGCATGCCGTTGAAAGTATATATATGAATATGTCTTGTAATATCGTGTGTAAACATAATTATATTTTATTTACTCTTTGTGACTAATTGAATTGTTAACTTACTTTATGAAAAATGCTCAAGGTGCCAAAGTCATGATAGTTGGATCAAAGTTAGATGACGTATTGGCTGTGTCAGTTCCAACGAAACAAGACCTCATCGACGAGGCTGTTTCTTCGGCGAGCAAAGAACCTCTTTCGCGACAGAAAGTCCATAGGAAAGTTTTAGACAAAGGTATTCCAGAGGACGTGATGCCAGGAATACTAGATAGTAAGGTTGTATAATCTGTATATAAAGCCTGTTTTTTTTTCTTTTTTTTTCATTTATGTATTATATAAATACTGCGACACGCGAAATCTGTTCTACTATAACTGACGTCGGTTTAATCGAATGTAGGAACCTTTGCCTGAATTTCCATTAGCTGGAATGTTAAATAAGTCTGGAGGAAAAGTCAGACTAACGTTTAAATTGGAACAAGATCAGCTTTGGATCGGCACGAAAGAAAGAACGGATAAAATACCTATGACGTCGATAAAAGGTGTACACAGCGAACCTATTCACGATCATCCTGAATATCATGTTGTGGTATGTGTAGTGTGTCGTTTAGACTTTAGCTTATCACTTATTAGATAGATCGCTGCAAATTCAATCGTTGACTGTTCCGATTATAATCTTCAAAACTTGCAGGCAATACAATTAGGCACTACGGAAGCATCAAGGTATTGGATATATTGGGTCCCTGCGCAGTACATATCGGCTATTAAGGACGCTATTCTCGGCAAATGGTGTTACTTCTGATTGATAATCGCTAGAAATCTCGATTTCTGTAAAGCTTAAAGCTCGGGTGTAAACATTGATACAAACACTGCTGTTACATTGACGTAAAAACTGTCAGCTAGTCACACACATTTTTCTAACGGTAAGTAATAATTTATTTTGAGTTGCATTATCATCGCGAAGAATACCCAATAAACGTAGACGGTCCCGTTAAAAAAACACGTTTGGTGGCTAGTCTTGATTTATTGGGAACAAAAGGATATCGTCGCTATGCCAAATGTTTTATATTTTCATAGTCCAGATTTACGTACGTGCCCTTTCTACTCTGCTGAAAGTAAGGTAGTCTTGAGAACTGTGATTAGCGAAACTTCCATAATTAATAATGTGTTGTGATAATATTACGTAGAATTTTTGACAATGCGATTTAAAGAGACTCCTTTCTTTTTATCAAAATGTGTGCAACGTTTATTCAAAATCTATAAGATATTGATTCGATTTGTTTATAAATTCTTGCAATAAAAATTTTTTTTTGTGGAAGAGAGTTTTAATTTCAATGATCTAGAGTATTATTTGTATTACTTGTTTAACAAAGCAACAGTTTTTATGAGACTCAATTATACGTCAATTAACCCTTTCGCTGCGAAAAACCCTTACATTTATGTTTTTAAAAAATGAGCGATACGTTCGTTAAGAACGTATATTTATAATGCTATGAACTTCTATTATACGTATAATGTATGGTAGAAATATGCGTAAAGAACGTATATATTTCTATTTTCTCCAGTTTTCGACGTTTATGATAAGAAAGATTATATATCGCGACAGGTATTTAAAAATTAGATATACGTGCAGGCAAGTTAAAAGAAATCATTTCGAATAACGATTAAAATATTCGTAACTTTATATCTTTCTCGTATTAATTTTTGTAAGTTTTGTGTTCTTTACGCCGGAAATGTTTGCCTTCTGCACACGAGTGTTTTTTGTTACGAGCGCGTCGTAGCGATAGGGTTTAAGTCATGACATTGCATTTACAAGCAAACTTTTGAAATGATAATATCTATGCAACTTATGATTTGTTATTATTCATTCATACATTTTTATTACTCATTCATAACATTCAGGTTGTCAATCAATTTGATTTAATGTGATCGATCATATGTGTACACACAGTCATGTATAATTCAAAAACTGTATGAGAGCTATTCTTAGTATATGGTAAAATTTAACAAAGTTTTACTTTTTCTTGTAGCTTCTGCAACAAAAAAGAAAAACACACACACACACACACACAATCTTTTTTGCGTAATATAAACTACAGCACTTTATGGGAGCTTTCCAGCAAGCGACACAAACGTCGTTGTTCTATCTTCCTTTTTTGACAATGAGTAAAAAAGATAAAACGATACTTGTGTCAACTTGTGTCGCTTGCTGGAAAGCTCCCTATATTACTATTGAGCAAAGCTACAGTAATTATAAATAAACAAAAGACGGATTGATAAGTTTATGTACTTTAGCGCCTGCGTTTGTTTATTTTCCCATTGGGAGATATTGGGAAAATAAAATACACGATACACACACACAACGTGTGTATTATAGATTTTATTTTCCCAATAGCTCCCAATATGAACAAACGAACGCAGGCAGTGTCATTGCATTAACTCAACAGCAGAATAACAACGAATTTCGCGCTGAATAAAATTAAGAAAATCCGTTCAACATTTTGTGATTGGCCTAGTTGAATAAAATAACATGTAAAAAAATAGGACAGAGTGAGTCCACATATTGCTACATCACAGTCTGTAAGGATTATGCATAAAAGATTCATGTATACTCTTTAGCGTTGCAACTGCTGTAAATTAGGTTTTATACCGTTTGAATCGTATAACCGCAAGAATAAGATGATAAATCAAAATTTGTAATTCTTACGACAGTTAACAACTGTCGAGAAATCTACTTCAGAGGTCTGTTTGAATGGGACTTGTACATTAGTTGTGTGATTTGATAAAATAAATACTTCTGAGACTTTTGTTTTTTAATGCTTAATCTTTTTAATCGCAGTTCTACCCGATTAGGTAGAAATATTATGTATAAATGATACAGTATAATATGTTACGGGGAAAACTCTTCCAAACGTAAACGTGTGTCGGAATGCAAGCTGTTTTTCTTAACGGAGGCGGAAGGCGGAAGACACATCTGTTGAACATACGATGCAGGAAACGTCTTGTTAAAGTACTTAGACGCGACTAAAGCAGACTTCCATTCTAAGGCAGATGTGAATGCCATTGGAAGGAGAATCCCCACCAAGTGGGAGATGAAAGTTTCCGTCGCGGTCGTATAAATCGATAGCAGCTCTGGAGCTCTCGCAGCTCGCAGCTCGCAGCTCGCAGTACGCGTACGTAGCTCAAGGACGAGCAAGATGTTGCGTGCACAAGCGTGTAAATATGGGCTATATTATTTATCTCATCGTATGTATTATTTATATTTTAAACCGATGCGTTGTCTTTGCAAAGATTGCTGCACTGAACCATCGCGCATCGTGAGAAATGACGAGAAATAGCGAAATATTGGAATAGCGTGTGGAAGCTTGACGTTATAATTCAGATATCTTCTGGCAATGTAAACAAGCAAACCACGTCAAGATCTAAATAAAGCAAATGATTCATATACTGTACAAATACACGCATTTGCCGGGACAGCGATAATAAATGTAAGTATCAACGCGCGATGTTAGCAATACATCATAAGCGATTACTAAGATGGGATACAAGTGGTAGTGCGCTATTATAGTAATTACTATTAACGTATATCGTTAAGACAACGTGAACGTATAACACATAAGTGATACCGCGTGGTACAAGAGTGAGTGAGAGAGAGAGAGAGAGAGAGAGAGAGTGGAATATTGAGAACACGAATTATATTCCGCATTCTACATGTGTCAAAACGAGAAATTTACTTTATATCTACATTAATGAGAGGTACGAACGCAAATAACTCTAAATAGCTTTCCACGAACGAAATGAAAAGCGAAGACACGAATGATCGGAATGATAGATCTATCTAAATTACTCTAAAATGTCGGTGACAGGGAGTAGTGGGGAGTTGATACAAAAAGCATTTCTTAAATTAACTGAAAATTATATCCAACACGGAGCTGCGATAAACGATTTAAAATCCGTTACTATGACTACTAATGCGAAAGATGCCAAGAATCGTAACTTTGCAACGCGGTCGAAGAAATTGCTGGTGTTGCTATTCGTGCCAATTCTTTATGGTATATTTAATAGATATTTTAACACAAATGTAATTGAGAGTTTTCAAGGAACTCGATGCTTACTGCCAAATAATTATCTCGTATGGGAGTTCACGAGACCGTTAACGAATTGCGATTACTGTCGCGACATTGAAGCGCCATTAATCTTGCCAAATTTGACCAAAGAGGAATTTCGCACTTATTCCTATTCATCCCGACCTATGATAATAAAGAAAGCAGCCTGTAATTGGCCTGCGCGTAAAGAATTTACTCTGGAATTCTTTCGGAATTTGTACGAGCGTATCGAGGGTGCCTACGAGTCGGTAGAAGAGGAATGCCAGTTTTTACATTTTAAAAGTAACTTCGCGAACCTGCGCCAAGTATTCGCGATGAGCGAAGATCGAGCGTTACATCGAGAGGGCGAAGATCCCTGGTATGTCGGTTGGAAAAATTGCCATCCACAGATTCTAGATGCCATGAAGCACTTTTACAACGTACCTCACTTCCTGCCGGATGACGCGGAACGTCCGTACAGCAATTATATTTTCATGGGCTATGAGGAAGGTGCCGTTATGCACGTGAGTTTTGTAGCCGAACACGTAGCCGCGTGCGGCAACGTGCAAAACCGTATTACAATCAATACTTGTACAGATATTTTTGATTCCCTTCTGTAGCTGGATTACATATCGAGACTCATGTGGCAAGCGCAGATAACGGGTAGCAAAACGTGGATCGTAGCTCCAACGCCGGAATGCGATAGCGAATGTAAATCTTTCAAATTCTCCGTCGATGTAACGGATGTCGTACTGTTGGATACGCGGATTTGGTATCACAGTACTCATATCGAAAACGGAAATCTTAGTTTGACAGTCACCGCCGAGTACGGGTAGGCTTTTAAAGCTTTTTTACGCATCTCAGAGCGTACGTCTATAACAAATATCTACGAAAATTGCTTGGATAGTTATTTCATATCCAGCATTCCGTTATTCGATGCTAACATTTTTTATTATGCATTGCTATCTCAATGAATAAATTATTGTTATATATTGTTAAACAGGAAAATTAAATTGAACGCATTTTAAACGAATAGCTATTGAGCCCATATAAGAGTAGGTATAGGTCTCCTTTTGTAATATAAACTATCTTTTATTGAATATTGTAATTAGAGATAAATCGCTTTCTCTCTGGCTATTGGCGAAATAATTTCATAAAAATGTATTCAAAGATCGATATTGATATTTGTTTTCATACTCGACCACATTGTTCGACTCTTACTGTGTCATAATATTGATATCGTGCATATTTTTAAGAAACTTTCAATAAAGACTTGGTAATATATATACATATTCATTTATAGTAAATTCATGGTCATACAAATCGCTTACGTATTTACATGTGTGTAAACATTTATTCCGTAATTATATAGACTCGTGTGAAACACAACAATACAATCGTTTTCAAGAAATAACATGTACATAAGAAATTATTGTTAATACTCGCTTTAATACATAGCAGTATTGTTGCAAATACCTGCAGTGATACCTGTGCTTTAACATTGCATAGCTGTAACGAGAAAAATCTAGTGCACCTTTAACCATCATCTTGAATCTACGTATTCAGATTCAAGAGCTGCTGTGTAACAAACGTCGACAGTTTGCTACGTTAAATGCGCGACAGCAAATTTGCAGTATTCGCCTAAAGTGGAATGCATATCGATTGCACTATATAATTAGCTTGTGTAATACGATACATTTTCACTGATATTTCTTTGTATAGGCTGGTGGACTCTCCTGAAATATACACGACAAAATTTATTATATATTTATAATAATATGCCTCGAAAAATTACAAATATATATTTCAAATGTACTCTTACATATCGTACATACGAAATATTTGCTCGGTCTCCATATAGCACTCAATAAAAATATTCCATCTCCGATACACATAGGTATAGATAATAATATTAGGTACGCAACGTGGCGACCAAATTTTTGATATCTTCCGATACTATGTAATCTTTCAATAAGATAATCTACATTGCTCGTGATAAAAATACAACGAAGTTATAGAATGAGACTAAGTATCCCGTTTTGCATCAGGTACGTCGAAGAAAAAAAAATCAAGAAAAATCAAAGAACAAAAAGAAGTGTTTTTAGAAAAGAAAAAACATTTTCACGCGAATGAAAATATACATGAATAATAAAATAAACATTGTATGTCGTTGGAAACCGTGCAACGTCACTATAAATATATTTCACATGTGTCTAAAATATAACACTTACGTAATATTCTGGTGGTGGAACATAAGCGCATTGAGGCCTATTAGGATCATAATATGCGCTCTGTGCAGCTTCAGCAGCCTTTGCATCTAATGGAAAAAAGAACGGCAACGTGGAATAATGCGAGTTAAATACAAGTTAAAAATAAAAGGTGTCACATTATATTAATTATATATATAATTGACCACGGCAAATTTTTGACTATAAATTTTTACTAAATTCGAAAGTGATTTCCTTAACAAAAAAACGTTATTTAAAAAACATATTTTTAAATTATAACGAAAAAAATATGGATAACGCCTCACAAATTAACGTTGGAGGTACAAAAAAATAACAATAATAATAATCATATTTATTTTAAAAGATAAAAGTTGTGCAATAAATGATTATTTTTCATAATTTAATTTATATTAAACAAAGGCTATATACGATTGTGTGAAACGATCGTCAACGATCATATTGAAGCGTAACACAAGGACGCGCGCGCGCGCGATAAATTTTACTATATAATTACATAATTTTAGCGTTATTATTAATATCGATATCAATAAAGTACATACAAACATAGTTTCTATTCGATGTTCTGCATTTATTTTGTCCTGGCATGATTTTGTATTCAAGTTTTAACCGTTTTTTTAATTGAATGCAAACCGTTATATGAAAAATTATATTTGAAATGTGCACAATATAAGAACGCGGATTAAGAGTGGACTTAAAACACACAGTCTACTATATCTGTCTATCCAAGCCGTTTACCGATCTACTGGCAACTACGAGATAATAATTGTGCGAAGTGAAAGCCAATCTTACTTCAGATCGTGTAAGGAACACTGGACACGTTACGCGCAATCGTCGTGCTTAATATTTTAAACTTTCAAGTTTAGCGGGTATTCGCGTTAATCCTTTTAGCTATCTCTCCCCATTTGGAGGTAAAATCTTGAATTGACAGGTTTAAATAAAAACAGCAAAAATTATATTTATAATCAATATTTAATATATTAATAGCATACGTTTAATATATATATAACGTACACTATAATCTTGTGGAATCAACGCATATGAATATAATTCTTTGTTATATTTAATGCACGTGCGAAAAGTATGTATTATATATTTTTACTAAGCTCGCGATATTTAGAAAAATATATATACTTGTTTTGCACAAGCGTATATATCATTTCTGAAGAATGTTTAGCGCATTCTTTTCTGCAATTCTTTCAAAGTCAGTTCGTCTTATTCGTAATTTATAATTTGCTGACAAGTGTATATGTGTATGCGTGAATATATGTATTCGTTACAACTCGTTAGTATTGACGTGGATATGGATTATAAGGTCCCGGCCGTTGATCGTAAGGTCCAGGCTGCGTATAGCCGCTTTGCGGGTATGCCGAATACGGTGGTGGATTAGGCGTGGTGGAATAACCGCTATAAGGCGGTTGTCCATAACCGCCGGGATACGCACCTGCATGGGACATCGGCTGGTTATTGTAATTCGGATTGGCCCATCCAGGAGCTCCTGGTTGACCCACCGCAGCTCCGGCGCCTTGATGTGGCGGGCCGCTCGCGTATCCGTATCCTGGCTGTATGCCGGGATACGGTGGCGGACTGTCCGTCACAAAGACTGTATTTCCTAGAAAAGAAGAAGCACGTTAATATATGACGAATTTTATACGCAATAAACACTAAAAAGTTTGACACAAGTGTCATTCTACAACAATGGAGTGTGTGTGTGTGGGGGGGATAAGTTTATAACTATATACAGTCCCTGGGTTCCGTAAAGCGCGTATGCGTGCATTTTCTATTCTATAATGAACGTTACGTATGTTACAGATAAATGCGCGCATATGCGCTTTATGGAATTACCCAGGGAGTAATGCTAATGTTCCAGAATATGCTGTTTACCAGATTGACCGCTAAAGCAAATTTTCACGTTTCTTTTAACATTATAATATGACAAGGCATACAATATGCGCTTGAATAATATAGGGGAAAATGTTATTTTTCGCTAAGTAGTGAACGTTTCAGTTTTGCATACGCATCGAGAGTGTTAAATTAGAAACACCAAAATATTCTTCTTGCGAGATAAATGTAAAAAATTTGTCAAGAAAGAGTTACATTGTCTGACGAGGTAAATATCTCAACTTTTTACACCAACCGTATATAAAAGGATTTTCAAATTATTAGATATTGTAAAAGTTTATATCGCGATGTTTTTACAATATGCCTATCTAAGAAATCGAAAGATACACTTTCCAAGATTGCTCAACTAACAATAAGCTATTGGATAGCACTTAGCATTAGATAGCAAGTCAAATCTCGTTACGAGAATAATATATTGGCGAAATATTGAAAATTAAAAAGAGTCGATATTAAACCTGGCGGAACGTCTGGAAATACGTTGGTTGGAGGCATCCATCCGTAATATCCAGTTGGAGGAGGTTGATAAGCCGAAGGTTGCGCCGGGTACCAATCGGATAACGGAGGCGTATAAGGCGGTGGGGCGTCATTCGCTGGACCGTTGCGTTGAGCTAAAAGTCACACGATCGTGGAACACGATTAAAGCTAATCTAATATCCCGCAAGAGCCGCAAATTTTCAAGTCGATAACGTTGTTCTTACAGTATTATATGTAGAAAATTCATATTTTCGTGATATATATATATATATATATATGCCATTAGATTGCGTCAATTATATTTATCTTACCCATCGCTGCGGCTCTGAGCAAAGCTTGAGCAAATTCCACTGCTCCGCCACTCTTGAATCTCAATTTAAATTTGCATTCTCCAATCCAATTACCATTGGGTTGAGCGCGGCATTTGCCTCCTATGTAATTAGCACCAAAAACTGGCTGTTCCAGTCCTACTTCGCTCAACGTAACAAACGGGAAGCTGAACGATTGCATCTTTTCTTTTTGATCTTTAGCATTGAAGATCATCCTATGCGTCGTCAGGTACAATCTGCCATGCTTCTTCCCAACAAACTCCGCTTGTTCTTGTCCATGAAATTCCATGTTGACATTGTCGCAGAAGAGGATGATGCTAGAGTTTACACCAACGTAGTATACAAGAGTGAGATTCGTACGCGGTCACACGGTGGTAGGTGGTAGGTGGTACGTGGTACGTGCATACGCGGAACATACGATTCGCGCAAACGAAGCGAATTAAAAGCGATCGTGACAAGGATGACACACGTATATAGTTGGGCCAAGCGTCGGCACTCGGCACTCGGCACTGCGTCGGGGCAGTATTGCGCGATTTGCGCGTAGAATGCGTAGATGACGAATATGACGATTATGGGGGTATCAGATATGAGAGATATATATCGGGTATCGGGTATCGCGCCGATTGCGCGGCAGAAACGTCACGTCGCGATTCGACATTATTCGAGATAGATTATTCGTCTAACAATTGCGGAGTAGGTACGTTGCACGCTTTTGTTGCTTACCACTCGCCAGAATGGAGAAGAACTCCACCGTTGGCATGCGCCGTGTTCAATGACATATCTTTCTCGCGTCAAACGCTCGCGATGGATGAGAAAGCTGTCGACGAAGCGACGGAGCGACGAACGCTGACAAACGCCCGACGGACGCCCGATCCCGACGCTCGAGAGTCGAGACCGAGACCGAGACTCTTCAGACTCTGGACTCTGTTTGGACCGCTTGGAGTTGGAGGAACTGCCGGAAACGGGAAAACCTTGGGCCAAACGAGAGTATTCAGACTGACGAGTGACGTTAGGTTTTACGTTAATTACGATGATATCACATATCACGTCACTGCTTACCGAACGTCACGCCACGCCGTAGTCCGTACCGACCGTACCGACCGTACGGCCGCTTATCGATTAGTTATAATTTTTGTTGGCAATTTCTGATTGGGTCCAGAGAATTCTCGGTGTCGGTCGTGCCGATTTCTGATTGGTGACTGCCACACGCGATACGATGAGAACGCCACCTTCGTTTAATTTTAAGTTCTCAGAAGCTCGTAGCTTTTGTCACCTATTGCCATTGTCGATAATGTCGATAGACTAGATTACCTTAAATTTCGGGGTTGCTGTTTTATCTGTAGAGCTATATTCGCACACACACGCACGCATTATGCGTTGTGCAGAAGTGTGTGCTCCCCGCGCTTTACCATGGAGCCCTGGATTTGAGCGCGTTGAGGTTGAGGTTTTAATTTATGTCGAAAAAGTTCAGAATCCAAAAGTTTACTCGATTCACTTACAATTAGAATTAAGATTTATTTTCGTGCCTGTACGTTGCGTAGAGTCGATTAAGAAACTTTATTTCGTAGCCTTTCGTGGAAAAAAAGATGCGTATTGCGTACGTATATAGAAAATTGCGAGTGTCCACGATGAGAGTTTTCTAGTACCTATATATCTCGCGATGCATATAAATGGACAATGGGATGATCGAGATGTATCTATCGGGTCGGAGGGACAAGTTCTTTTCTGCGTATATGATGAGAGAACGGCGATATCATATAGGTATCGATCGCCAACCATTTTAATTCTATCCAATTAAAATTAAAATATCAAGAATATTAAATTATATATATCGATTCTCCTTTATTCGATCTTGATTAAGCTTTTTAGCGGCCCGGAAAGTGGAAACTATATATATCTTTGCATCCGAGGAAGAAGAGGAAATTTAAGCGATCAAAGTCAAACTTTTGCGTATCGCGTATTGTCTCTCTTCTCGATGATCGTGTCGGGCCGTCATATATCAGCCATGTGTAAATTGTGTGACTGCGGCAGACACCAAATCACCAAACGCGTCGGACACCGAGCATCGCCGAGCATTTCGAGCAATGGGCATTGGGGTTTGGGGTGTCCGCTGGCGCGGCGGCTGGACCCATAGCGGAGGCCCGGGACCGGGAGGCCTCACCCTCGCACCCGTGACTCGTGACTCGTGAGGAAACTCGGCGAGCGACGGCGCGCGCAGAAATCAATGCTGTAAATGTCAAAGCATGCGCTCGAAGGTAAGAAAAGAACTCGGCGTACGCGGTGGCAGTAGCGGTGCGAGGAAATAAATATCTTAGTGCTTAGCGATCAGGTGCGCGATCAAAGCATTCCGCATTCCTCTGGTAGAGGAAGCGTCGAGGAAGAGCGGCCGAGCACTCGCGCGCGTCCATGCGTTCGCGTGGACCATCGATTAGAAAAGCTCGTTCGAAGTTCAAACATCAAAAGTCGCCGATCTCTCCTTTCGCCGATTCCTCGTCTCCTCCGGCAATATGGATGAAAACTTAAGCCGGGGATATGTCCAGCTGGGCAAAGCCAGGGGTATGAACGAGTTCAAATTCTCCAACGGATTCACGCATCTCTCCCCGCCTGTGGACAAATGCAATTTCATTTACATGGCACTGATCCTCGGCGGCATAGGCTTTCTTCTACCTTACAACAGGTCCGACGACAGGCGACAACGTCGTATACCTTATATATATATTTTTTTCTTTTTAGATTATTCGTACATTGATGGTCGAACAAAATCAAAAGATTCGCTTTAAAGCCGGCCGATATATTAGAATTATTGTAGATTCCGCTCTTCGCTTCCCGCTCTCCGCTCTCCGCTCTCCTCGACGAACGATTAATTATAATCGTCGTCTGACCTTCTCCGATATTTGGCCAACGTATTGAATTTCGTAATTTTCTGCGCGGCACAACGGTGTCAACGCGGTACATGTGTGCCGCGGTGGAAAATTAAGAAATTTTGTAAAAGCAAATTGGCAATAGCTTAGCGCTGCGTGTTTAACTTTGATTAAAAAATCTCGCCACTTGTCCCGACAATAATGCCATTGTTTGTTACAGTTTCATTATAGCGGTGGATTATTTTCAAGCTAGGTATCCAGGAACTACCGTGATATTCGACATGTCCGTCGTTTACATCGTTATGGCTTTCTTCGCAGTCTTTGCGAACAATATTCTAGTCGAGACTCTGTCGCTCAACACGCGAATTACATTTGGTAAGGCACGCGGACGACATTTGTCGTTAAGTTAATCGAGTGACCTTGGGACACTGTTGCGAGATGAACGTGATGATAATATAATTTACAATCGTGTTTTGGATCATTTTATCGCATGGATCTGCCATTTGCGTGCAAAAGCTTTGTAATTAAACGTTTTCTTTGACTTTATCGCGTTTGAGTGTTTGAAACAGCTTCGAATAACGTCGTAATAAAAATGGATTGTACTAAACACCCTGTAATCTAATATTTAATACTTAGGATATCTGGTGTCCTTCGTTACTCTGAACTTTGTGGTGATCTGCGAAATTTGGTGGGAACTTTTCGGCGTTGCAACTTCCTATACTATCAATTTGGTTGCCGTCGCTATAGTATCGCTCGGTTGTACAGGTAGAATTATACGCAAGTTCATCGATACGTTATTCATCGATATTAGATAATGGAAAAATGTTGCAAGCGTTTATTTATTCGTTCTCCGATTAATTAACGAGTAACGTACGGTTTATTTGACGAATGACGAATATTATTTAACGGATACTCCCGAAAAGTCAAAACGCTCTAACGTATACATTCGTGCTCTCGTAACTTAAATAAAAATCTTTGAGATTTTTTAGAATATTTTTCAAGAATCTGCATTTTTTATTCTTCTGATAATACAGTGTTACTATAACCGCACGCGCTTGGCAAACGTTCTTCCGATTACATTTGTTGGATATCCAACATTTTCAGATTACGTATCTGATTAATTTGAAACTTGTGTGTGTAATATTTTTCCAAAAAAGACCTATCTAATAATTACAATTAATTGCAAACTGGCGAAAATTGTCTATTCTATTGTTTTCTCCACGACATTGCAGTTCAGCAATCGAGTTTTTACGGGTATACGTCAATGCTTCCTAGTCGATATACCCAAGCTGTGATGACTGGAGAAAGTGAGTATTATTTCATAAATGGTTGAAATCTGTCTTTCGTCGACAAATTATTTCAACAAAATTTTAATTTATGATTTAATTATTTAGTTTTGATTATGTCGGACGTTCTGAGAAATCGTATAAAATAATAGATTTCATCTAGTCCTCACTCGATAAATTATAAATTATAAAAAGTAACAACACTACTGCGTATTATTCCTTCTCTAATTATTATGGAAGATATACTATTTGATACATAAAAATTAAAATATTTTGTTACATGTTTTCAGGTGTCGCTGGTTTTTGGGTGTCGATCAATCGAATAATAACAAAATCTTTACTCAATGATGAACGTGGCAATACATCCATGTTCTTCATCTTGTCGAATATGACGATCCTGTTGTGTTTTGTACTACATCAAATAGTACGAAAGACCGATTTTGTGCAATTTTACATAACGCTTTGCCAAGAAAGAAATCGAATCACGTTAGAACCAACGGAAGATGTCGGCCTGGTACGTACGCGGTAATCTCATTCTGTATCTCATATCGTATCCTTTATATTTATATGAAAATTCCATTGAAAGAAATCAAGGAGCGGTAATTGGAAACGTGTGATATCAGCAAATGTGTGTTTCGAGAGAGGAATACGATTGAAATTAATAATCTCAGTTATTTAATTTTTCTCGAAATTATTCAAAATTAATTATTCGTGCAAAATAGACAATTTTGTGTGCACGTGTAATGATTAATATATGATATTTTCGTTCTTATTAAAAATAGATGGATCCATTAGATCAAGTTGGCGATCCCTCGAAAGGCCAGTACGGAGTATTGAAGATTCAAACGAGTCCATTGGCAACGGAATCTGCGAGTGGAAGTGCTGATTTGAATGGTAATCGAGAAATTAATTTCCATGCGAATTAATTATAGAAATGATATACACACCGAGTTTCTTTGAGGAATTATTGCTTCAGATTGCTTTGCAAATAGAATGCCGTGGTTATCGATAATACGCAAAACTTTGTTCGATTGATTTGTTTCAGCAGCCGGACAATATTCTGCATTCTCGTTCAGCAATCCGGTATATGAGCCTGGTGCTCCTTCGGGCAATCCGCCTGGTAGCGCTGGACCAACTTACAAGGTTGAAGATGTCGTGGTTATGAGAGGAGCCTATGGGACACAAAGCACAAGTACGCCATGGTCCGGCATGAAAAGTAAGAACGCCGATTCGTTTTCAATCATACGTAAACTTCTAGGGTGATTGTACGATATATAATGTTGCTTTTTACACAATTGTATGCAATTTACGCACGTATCGTCGCGGGGCAAATAAAAAGATTTAATCGTAATTTAGAATATGAAATATCTTCAATTATTCTCAGCTTTAATTATTCAGTTTAAACCAATATCTTTTAGGAGGTTTGCTCGCAAGACTCGAAGTCGCCAAATTGATCTTTCCTTATATGGCCAGCATTGGTGCTGCTTACTTCGTAACGCTTTGCCTCTATCCAGGAATTGTATCGGAAATAATATCTTGTAAATTCGAGTCATGGATGCCAGTCATTTTGATGACTGCTTTTAACGCCTCTGATTTACTCGGCAAGGTACCGCCGATTATACAAATTGTTTGCCTCGATCTTGCTGCTCTGTTCCTTTTATGCATTTAATATATATATATGTATTTTTGTTATTATTTAAATTCAAATTCAAATAGATAAAATTGTAAATGTAAGAAATTTAAAATGTTAGGACAGTACGTTAAATATTGCCTTTTAAAAATAAAAATGGAACGAATAGAACAGCAAGATAAAAATATTTTTCTTATGCATGGTATTATAATAAAGAGAATTTGGTTTCTTGTAGGTATTCGCTCTGATACCTTATGAATGGAAACGAACTCAACTGCTTTATTTCGCTAGCGCAAGGGTCATACTTATTCCTCTATTTCTGCTTTGTGCAATTCCGCGTGGTGCTCCTATTCTCTCTGGTGAGGGATATCCACTCCTATTCTCTTGGCTACTTGGCCTTACAAATGGTATAGTTGGTTCCATACCTATGATTCAGGCACCTAGTAAAGTACCGGAGGAACATCGAGAACTTGCAGGTACATCCAGGAAAGAGGGAGATGTCGGCATATAAGTACATTACTGGAATATGACAAATAAAAAAAATCAGTTTATATAAGTCTTTTCACTTTTAATTATTCACATTTCCAAAGTAATTGCAACATCTTGATATTTGATATTTTGATATTAAGAAATTTATTTCAAATTTACTTACGTATAAAGATTGATGACGCTATCTAGGAATTTTATTCAATGATTTAAAACGGTCTGTCATTAACAGATTTATTTGGTTTAGAATTGGTAGTGGAAAACAACAATGTAACATAATATATGTAGTATAATAAATTTATTATAGATTAGTATAACATTTAACAATATTGAATATTTTGTAAGGTAATATCATGACCTTGTCATACATTACTGGTTTGACTATTGGATCTCTATTGGCATATATGATGGATGCCTGTCTTGGACCATCTGTACAAGTCAAGGACGTGTGTTTGAAGATGGCAAAGGTTCAAGCTGGTCAAACTTCGACAACTGCACTCGCTAACATAACGTCGAGCGTCCTAACAACCGCAATCTCTTCCACTTTACCAGTCGTTGAAAGAACAACGGTGGTACCGAAGCCGAAGACCACCGATATACTAGCCACGATCTTGATGTCAACCGTGTTGTCGAACAGCACTGTGAGCTTATTAAACGACGGAGGATTGTTGGATGCGTCAACGACGGCCTTACCAAAGATCTTGGTTAACGCTACCTCGGCGAGCAACGCAATTTTGCAACATTAGGACGCATATATTGTGTGCTGTGTTAAATCTGGTGCTTTCACATCAATATATATGAAAGAAAGAGAGAGAATGTGTGGTGTGTGTTTTCGCGATTAAGCAAGTGTACGTGCGTGTCGAAAATGATATAAAAGTTGCTACAAGGCTGAATATTTAGGAGGGTTAGACTTTAAGTTGGTAATATATGCTCATATTATGTATTATCTTAGAATTGATTTTTTGCTTAATTATCCAATGCGTACGTACAAGTATTCTTTTAAAAAGTAAAAAAAAAAGATAAATGGTATTATGAAATTTTGTTGCATATAACTGTACAATACAGTTCAGATAATTTGTGTTATCAAAATACGAGATGTTGAGCAAGTTTTTAAGCATTTTGCGCGGATAAAAAATTCTATGAAAAAGAGATGAGTTTTGGAGAAATAAGTACTAAAATAACATAAAAATTAAAATGTTAAAAATAACCGCACGAATGTGTGTGTGTGTGTGTGTGTGTGTGTGTGTATACGCATGCGCGCGTGCGCGGTGCGTGTGTATAATATATATATATATATATATATATATATATATATATATATATAAATTGAGCAAAGAATAAGTTTTAAAACTATACATAACGTGAACAAAAATAAAAATATAGCAAAACGAGTTTAGCATAACAAAAAGAGAAAAATAAAATTGGCAACACGTTAATCATAAAAATACTGAACTCGTTGGGTGTGTTAGATATTCGGCACGCAAATTTAAAGTGCTCTCGTTATTCTTGTAAATTGATAGAATGATTACTAGCGAACATTAGTTGGCGAATGAAAATTGAATTTTGCATTTAATTTGATGGAGATATTCTCATTCAGATATTAATACTGTTTTCATTGATATTTGTTTATATGCAAGCTATATAATGTATATAGTTTTATCTGAAACTGTTCTAAAATATTGCCAGATTAAACACGCGCACAAAGGACTCGAGATGATTGTGTAAAACATTGCGCATAATGAATAATTTGCGAGAGATACGTGGAATTTCGAATATTTCCTTTTTGTTGGGGGTATCGCGTGCCTTTTATTTCACATTGGCAAATCGCTTTTTCGAATGCTTTTAAAGTCTTAAAAAAGCGAAATTATTGTTAATTTTTTTTATAAAAAGTGATTCTATGTATTTATTGGTATTTATTCTATACGTTGTTTTTGTTACTGTTTCAATATGTAGTGCACGTTCTAGATTGGAGGATGATCCTACTCGCGACTCATTCTAGTGAGTAGTGTAGACGGGTAAAAATCATGGATAATCGATGATTTTTATCCGTCTACACTACTCACTAGGATGAGCCGCGAGTAGGATCATCCTCCAATCTAGAACGGGCATAAGATACTGTTAGACTATTGATGGTTGACAACTAAGAAATTTTTGCTGATAAAGTTATCATACGAGTATATTCTGTCAAGTTGTTATATGCATCTCCATGTGTGAATAGTTGATACGATAAAATACGTATAATTTATATAGTATACTAGACGTCATAATTATTTTATATTCACTGGATACATTCTCTAGATACATTTTCAGAAAGTAATAGAACCATATTTAATCACATTATTATAACTACCAGTAATAAAGAAATGGACAATACTGAGCAATAATTGACAATTGGTACTTGCAAAAAATTGTGTTAACTTTTATATTTCATGGATATATTTTTAAATTTAAGTTTTTTTTTTTAATTTATCACTAACTTTTTAGTAAGTTATGTCTGATCATTAGTTATAGATTATTTGTGATGCTTATTAATATTTAAATGCGATACGTTGTTATATGGTACTCATCTAGTGAATGTGAATGTGATTTAAGATATTTATGATACGTCCAGACCACTTAATGAAGGAGAAAAGTCGACTTCACATACGCACACACAACACACACACACACACACACACACACACACACACACACAAACAAACAAACGTCCCCTCTTTACCCTTCCAGCTTCGTTATTCGCGTTATCTGCTCAATACATATCCGGTGTTATGTAGGGGATTGTAATCAAAGTTTGTAAAATTAAGTAGTTAACGATATAATGGAAAAAATATAATATACTCGATCATGCGACTGATCAACTATCTTTCCTTTTTTCTTAATTTTTAACATACGCCCAAAGAAACACCACTTGAATAACTTGCTCTCTCTAAGATTAATTAATTACTCCAATTATGCTAGACAAATTGTTATGATTCAATGTATACGCGTTATTCCTAGTCAACATATCAACCCCTTTTCGAAATTTATATGTATGGATTATACAGAGTGAGAAAACAATCACGTTTGATGTATCTCCTTTTTGGCGAAAAACGCATTGAAAACTACAATATTTTAAAATTAATACATTTAAACATTTTATTCTTGTGCCATATAAAGTAAAAAAACTTAGCAAAGTATATATTCTTTTCTCTTTTACATATTGAATCCATTTTTGTCGATTTCTACAAGAAAATTCAGATATTTAAAATTAAATGATATTCGTACTACAACACACGAAGGAACAAATTTTGTAGAAATTAAAGTAACAGAATGACCAGTTTGATTTATTATTTCATCTAAAAGATTTATTCTTTCGTAATTTCAAGAAAGTTTGTTATTTGATTGAGAAATTTATCAATATTCTTAATAATGCTGAGAAAAAAATACGCGTCTTTTATTTCTCACTAGATGCTACATATCGTGGTGGTAAGGTGTCGTGTCAATCTTTATCAAATTAATACAAGGATCACATTGACACATCTTTGAGAAAATAAATTATAATATAACAGGTAAAGTATAACAAAAGTATGCTGCGCATAACGTACATACGAAACAGGGAATGTGCATTATTTGTTGTATATTATATTTTTCATTCTAATGCCATATTTGTGTACATTTTATTAGATATGATACGGCGTGATACACTTTGGCATCGATTCTACACTGAACAAATATATCGATTGATATACTTTACGATACTGTCCTACAATCCATCTCGAAAATCACGTTACTATGATCAAATGTCACAAAAAGATCACGCCGCATATAATTAATATGTACAAACAATATATGTGTGTACACACGCACACACGCACACGCACACACACACACATATATATATATATATATATATAATATAATGTATATTACAAATTTATGTACATCATCGCATTCCACATATCATTTCTCTCTCAGAAAATTAAACTTTTTCATACATGATCAACTAATGGATGACTTATAGCAATCTATATATAACTGTTTCTGGAACTTTGATCATATGAAAATACTGCAATTCAATAACACTGTGACAATTCCATTTTACATGTCTCTGTCACAATGGAACGACAACAATCGTTTTATATCACAGTTGAAATTCGCCTAAAAAGAAAGGCCATGATGATTAAATTATTGATTTAAAAAGGAGAACGAATCTCTTTACAACGGTCATTTGAGGTATTTTGCTGCCCAATCTGTTCGGCCGTGAGGCCCACTGCTGGCTTTCGTGTTGAAAACATTCCCAAACAAATTTGGTTGAAACATAGGCTTATTGGTAGTCTCTATCGAAAAGAGATATCATATTAACTGACACTATATCGTAACCTATTAATTTTCTCTATTTTGTGACGCACAAATAAGAGCGTCATAGCATTTGCATTCTTATTTAAAAAATGTGTGTTTGAAATGTTATTCTTCTAAAATATAAAGAAAGCAACCTTTGGCATTGCAACATTTTATTGCAATAGATTAATAAAAAAAATTATATTATTTCTTAAGCAAGAATGCAGCAACAGCAATTTATACAAGTACTTATAGTACTTAAAGTACTCACTGATATTTTGGGTACCGTACACACTGGGGTAAGGTAATCTCAAGTTTTGTTCGGTGATATAACGGTTTCGCGCGAGATAATGTTGCCTTGTTTGATTCTCAATATTATTTCTAGGCCCCCAAAAGGATTCTGTAAAATCCTCATATTTGTTGGACGTTGCCTGACCGATGAATCCATTCAATAGCAGTTTAGATCGGTTGATATCGGAATCCTCATTTCTTGAAAATACATAGAAAAAAGCATTAAACGGTAAACGATAAAGAAGCCGCAGGACACATTGATGAATACACATAGATAGTTTATTGCATATTTTTAATTTACAATAGGGATTACACAAGGATTCAGTACAATTGTAAATTGTATATATTTGTCATTAGTCATGCATTTTAGTTTTGAAAAATTGTTCCATTCAGTATACATTTACCGCCATCCAATGAATGCAATGAGCATCTTTCGAAATCAGTCGAAATTTTGATAATTAGAACAATAATTGTCAAGATATGTCGCAATACATGTATCATATATAGCGCGAATGATCGTATACTTTGATCTAATAAGTCTGCTATTATTATAAAACCTTTGATGAGATATTCGGCAAAGTGAGTGAACAAGGCTCGACATAGAAGATGTGCGGCAGCGATTCGAGAAATTTGACAAATTGACCGAATAAACTCAAGGATTTTTAAAAAGATATTTAATGGAAATAAGATTTTCAACAATACAGCAGCTAAATCTTGCATGATATTAGTCAAGACATAAATTGACTCGCAAACAATCGTATCGTAAGATCGTTTTGTTTGAGAATAATTCTTTTCAAGTGACATAAATTTAAGCATACTTATTAAATACTCGGAAAATATATTTTGTCTGATTTGCACGCGTACCAAGAAATGGCCGATTACTAATATCGCGCATGCGATAAGAATTCTTTGGATTGGATTTCGGAATTTTATATACCTGGATGGCAAATTTGTGCTCTGGCCTGCGACGTACCGAGCCACACTGAGGTAGTGTTGTTTTGCCGAAACCTTACGTAAGTTCTTCATTTGGTTAGACTGGTTAGACTGATTCCACATTCTCGATGGTGATTCCTTCCACGTTGGTAGGGACCAATTCACATTACCATGCAAATTGTCAGACTGCTGATAGTTGGCATTCCAATTGGCACGATTTTCCTTGTACACACGATCTGGGATAAGCGTCGCGCTTGGATTCTCTGGGATAATTTTGCTTCTGATATGAATAAATTAGACGATTAGATCAGAGAATGGCATATATATATATATATATATATATATATATATATATATATATGTATGTATATATACGGATGGTGAGAAAAAAATCTACAATTTCTTGTATAGAAAAATCCATGCAACGCACCCTAGAAGATCGGCAAAATCGTCCTCGTCCCACTTGGAGGTATTGCTATCGCGTTTGCGATTATTGTGATTTAATAACGGTAAGGCTGCCGGCTGCTGTTGCGATTCAACGAGCATCTTTTCTGGTGCCCTACAAATATTTAAAATTTTAACTCGTATATTTGATAATCGAAAATTTAGTTGCAAAATTTATCGCAAAATTATATTTATCGCGATCTTCCTCGTAGTTTCAAAGTATAACTTATATAAATTGCGATACTATTAGTTACTATTACTCGTTACAACATAGTTTAGTAAAAAGTATATGACTTCTCGTGTATTTATTTATACGCATATATATTGTAGTGAAATGTATTTTACCTCGATTGAGCTAGGCTGTTAATGACGAGATCTTCCCGAGAGTAATTAAACTGCTTAGGCACAGGAGGTGGAAGATTTATTTTGTTCATAACGAGGTCTCGTTGAGATACAACACCAATCTTTTTACTATTGACGATACGTGGATCGCCGACTTGAAAATATGGATACCTGGAATCATGCGTGACAACAGTGGAGAGCCAGTGGGGAGCTTTAAATTGTTCAGGATTCTTTTAGAAAATTTCTACAAAAATGTTTTTAAAGATATCTGACAGATGTCTCAGAAATATATCAATATCTGTTCTTTCGCCTTGCAGATATTTGTACCCAATCAAGTATATTATTTTTTGTTTCCCTATTCCTTAAAGCAGATGTTATTGCTATAGCATTGCAAAATGCAAAGCTTCTAATTTTCCATTTTACTGCCGGCATAATTATATAATAAATGTATAAATCAAGTGTCGACGCTTTAGATAATAGGACAGAAAAAAGGAAAATTGAGAAACGTGCTGTTTAAAATTATTTTTCTCAATTACACA
Source organism: Temnothorax americanus (assembly GCF_048541705.1). Taxonomy (NCBI): domain Eukaryota; kingdom Metazoa; phylum Arthropoda; class Insecta; order Hymenoptera; family Formicidae; genus Temnothorax; species Temnothorax americanus. Next base: position 4,274,861 of record NW_027509812.1, read on the forward strand.
ATCGCAATCAAAAAGCATTTACTCTATATGTTTTACTTATTTTATTGCGAAAAATTACCTTTTCTATTCGCTATTCGCTAGTTGTACGACTTTTTATTAAAACCCTTATAATTTATATAAATTTATACCTATATTACTGATATACCTGAGCGATTGCTGCGCTGTTGGTCTCTTAATGGGATTCCACTGTAACATATCTTCCATGAGTACGACTGCCTCTTGACTGGCATTTGGTATCAATACGGTCAACGATGTACGCGTAAAATTCGGAAATTTGAAATTCATAGCTGTGGCCAATTGGTATCCCTCTGGCCAATCTTCTTTATCGGGTGTTCCGATTACAGAACATATTTTAAATATTTCGTCGATCTCACTTTTGCCAGGAAACAAAGGCCTAAACGTATATAATTCGGCCATTATACAGCCGACGGCCCAAATGTCAATCGGACTGTTGTAAGTCGTGGAATGCAGTAACACTTCCGGTGCCCGATACCTATACCCAGAGGTTTATCAAATTCCACGAGATTAATCAAATAAATTTGCTTTGCAAGAACGTTAGAGTATTACATTGTATCAAATTTTTTTCTTTGATGGCCAAGCTAACGTTTTTGCAAATTGTGACACACACACACACACACTGGACTATTACGAAATTATTACCATCTTGTTGATACGTAGTCTGTATATGGAGGTCTCGATCGGATCTCTCTGGCTAGTCCGAAATCAGCAATCTTTACCAATTCGGGACCCATACATAACAAATTTTCTGGCTTCATGTCGCGATGAAAGAAACCATGTTTATGCATGAAAGCGAGACCTTGCAACACTTGATACACCATGTTCCTTATTACCGGCTCGGGAAAAAGTTTGTCTCTACGATTTAAAACATTTCGAATAAAACGATTTCGAGTAGGTAATATCTATAATAGAATTACAAGCTGTCATACATGTACCTGTCCTTCATCAGTTGATAGAGATTTTCCTTCATGTATTCGAATACGAAATACAGCACATCGTTCTCTCGTATAACTTCTTTAAGTTTTACGACGTTTGCGTGACTAAGTTTTTTCAATGACTGCAATAAATTAGGAAAAAAAAATGATTAAAATCATTTGTAGGTAATTATTGATTTAACTGGGAGAAGCGATAACTGACAAAGATAATCTCGCACAGACATATTTCCTATTATATTTTTAGCATGGCATTTAGCACAATTATTATGCTCATTTAGTTATGATTTATCGTTAATGCCGTTATACGCTGCTCGTGCCTTTTTGTGATTTGCAAAGAATTTTGTTTCACATACAACTACATAATAAGATTTCTTTTATCATCGTCATATCATCTAATTGATTGACTATTATTAATCTCTATTGTTATTTATCCAATTATATTAAACATATTATATTACCTTTACTTCTCGCAGATTCATAGCTTCTTCCCAAGAATAATATTTTCTCTTCATTCTCTTTATAGCCACCTTTTCACCCGTATCAATACGTTCCCCGAGAACGACGGAACCAAAGGTTCCGTCACCCAACTGGTTCAAAGTTATATATCGATTCATCCTCGCTGTTCAGATTCAACAATTTTTGTACCTTGTACTCGTTCTTATTACACGGCAGATATCGGCATAATAAAGAGGATACTTATGCGCCGTTGGAATTGGCAGCCTCGCATGTTTCTTTTACCGCATAGGCGTCGCTGTAATCGTGCAAAATGATAACGCTATATAAGTTAGTAATTTTTATTCAAAAATTTTTTCCTTAAAAAAAATGTGGGCTTAATTTTAATATATAGATTAGGGTGTGTTATTTTGGAGCAACTTTTTTTTTCATTTCCCGAATAGCATACATACTTGCAGGAAGGTAAAATAAGAATAAGATACCTGTTAAAATTTTAGCCCTTAATATTAATATTGACAGGTCGCTCCGCGCGACTTTTTATTTTTCATTTAGTAAGATAGAAAAATTCGAACTATCTAACAAACAGTACGACAGCCGTGCGCCACATAGATTTTCCGTAGTAACGTTACCGCTCTACAAAAAAGATCTCGTTATCATTTTTCATAACGTCAACCGTTCAAAAGATATTCAAAGTTAAAGTTCGATAACGTTTATAAAACTTGTTTTTGCTTCTTATGACGTTTGTATCATATCGACTATCAAAAATTATGAAATAATCAATACATATTTTTGTAGAAAATTTAACGATCTACAAAAAAGGTCTCTTATATTTATGAAAAAATGATAGATCTTTTTTGTAGAGCGGTAACGTTACTACGGAAAATCTATGTGGCGCACGGCTGTCGTACTGTTTGTTAGATAGTCATACAATTTTTTTCTATCTTACTAAATGAAAAATAAAAAATCGCGATGAGCGACCTGTCAATATTAATATTAAGGGCTAAAATTCTAACAGGTATCTTATTTTACCTTCCTGCAAGTATGTATGCTATTCGAGAAATGGAAAAAAAAAGTTACAAAATGACACACCCTATATAATATAGATATAATTAGAATAAGTTTAGAATGACTTAAAGTAGTCTCAAGAGAATAAAATTTTCTGTCGTTAAACTCAACCTAAGGGTGGACTACCTGGTATTGCTAATTATACAGAGATTATTGATTTACTTTTATTTGACACGATTGTCGGAGACAGCAGAGAAAGTGAAAATTTTACAAATAATACCGTGTTCTTTCACTTCACTTGTGAAATGTCTGCAAGGTGTATGCGGAACGCGACAAAGAATTGTAGACAGGGCCTTCACAACGTAAAACTTGGTTATAATTAACTTAAAATTATAATTAAGAATACCTTTCTTATATAAATTTAAATTATAAATTTGCACAAAAATAAATATAAATAGGAGGAAAACGTCCACTTACATGTTTACAGTAACTTTCTGCTAATTGTAAGACATCGTTAGATCTGAATTATCGTTGTTAACTCGACTAAATATTTTCAACTGATTATTATATTTTTAATTAAAATATTTATGTATTTGAATATTAAATACGACATATTAAATCTAACATGACGTAATTTGACTGAAATACTTAAATATTTCAATTGAAAAAATAATAAAAAGTTGAAAATATGTAGTCACAGGTTTTTACTAAACTTATACAGTCTCGTTACAACTTACAACGTATAAATACACGACTTGCATCCGATTCCAATATTGACTTTATAGCGGAATAAATATTTGATATAATAGCACACGCATATTATTATTCTATACGATCTGCTGTAAGACTCAGGAACTAGGAACCGTCGACAAAATGGCAATCTTGTAGAATTGTAGATAGAATTTAACACGTTCCATAGTATTTACGTTACTCGTTCCTGATTTGATATATCACGTCAAACATCGCGGTAGCGATATATCTAAATAACAAATAGTGGAATTTGCACTCATCTATTTTAAGGCCGAGAAGGGCGAGAGGAAGAGACGATCGGCGAATTATTATATTATAATATACATCAGACTGATCAGACGGGTGCCTCTGTACGCGTACATCGAACTTGCCTACGTACAACGATCGCGTCGCACGACAAACTCAAAACTCAAAACGCTTTACACTACTAACTCGCTAGCTCCGAGCAGTCCGAGCCTACGAGCACAGTCGAATCTTAATCCAATGGCATCAATCGAGCACTAAGGAACAAAAGACTCGTGGGAGTTGTAGTTGTAGGCGCAATCTAGGACACGAACCGTATATATATATATATATATATGTATATATAGTCACGCCGAGATTGGCATTTTCTTAGGGTCGCATGCGAACGGCGAACGATCTTGGTGCGCGGCGGGCCAGACATGCAAGAATATAGATTTTCTCAAATGGCATTACTCGCGACCCTCGCGACCCGGCCGATCGCCCGCGCCGACCGTGCAAAAGCACCGAAATCCGAATGTCCCGTAATTTTCTGCTCTATAGCAACTCTAGCAAGTAGCAAGTGGCAAGTCTCTCTATAATCCAGATTCTAGATACATACAAGTACTCTATAAATCGCGAGTCGTCGATTTCAATATCGGCCGGATAGTCTATTGCCTGGCAAATTTGACAAGAGTAAAGATTTTCTTGGCGACGCGACGATCAAGAAGTCAAATAAAAAGCCAAGCCATCGAATCATAGATATGCTATAACAGAACCATAATTTGAAGTTTAGTTACAAGAAGATGTAAAAAATTAGAAAATATATGCAATAACACGTAATAATGGAATCCTGATAAATCATCACCCTTATTCACCATGGCATATAATAAATAAATCGATAACATAAAGCAGTTCAAGTTCCTCATTTCAAATATCTTAACAAGATGGAAAAATGTTACGAGCTTTGGCTGACCTTGAAAAGATTTAACAACATTTGGGAATTCAATTATAATATTTGTATTCGCACTATTTTACGTTTTCCAAAGATTGTTTTCGAGAGCGAGAGAGAGAGAGAGAGAAAGAGAGAGAGAGAGAGAGAGAGAGAGAGAGAGAGAGAGAGAGAGAGAGAGAGAGAGAGAGAGAGCATAAACAATGTTGAAAGTATAATTGTGACAAGTTTCTTAGTTATTTTCTTTTGAAAATCGAGAAGATTTACCTCGGTGGTACTTGAACGGCGCAAAACGTGAATTATTCCGATTTACCTCAATGCGAACGAAACGTCATAGTTGTTTGCCAATTGCGATTAAAGAGTCGGACCGTCGGCGTCGTCGCAAGTCGCAAGGCGATACTAGAAAATTGACGAATCGACAATTCTTTCCGCAAGTAATCCTCATTGGTCTCGTCGCCCTATCATTAACGGTAATAAAGCTACACACGCGCGCACACACACAGGCTATACTTACAACGAACGAAAAGCGAAGACAGGCTTGTTTGCGTAGCTGGCCTCTTCCACGTACTTGACTTGACTATCTTCTTGCGTAGCGTAGCTATCATTCGCAACAAACTATTAATTGAGCGGCCATGCCGTATGCCATATTGTGCCATATGCCATATGCCATATGCCAAATGCCAAATGCCAAATGCCATACCTCGCGGTCGCCATGGATACGAATATGGAAAATCAAACTGCCGCCGAGCGCCGCCGCGCCGCGCTGGGCGCGCTGACGGCTGAACGCCAAGTGTGCGCGCGCTTGCACGCTGCCCGCCGCTGCCGCGAGCGTCACTAGAAGCATCCCACGTGGTCACTCGTCCGATTGGTGATTAATCTGACTCGTCGCTTGCGTCACCACCAGTCACCGCCGACCGCCGTCGTCCCACTTTCCAAGTTTCCACTGTGCGCGTCGCGCGTCGCGTCACCAATCTAAACATCCCATCACAAATAATGTAATAAAATAGGATGTTTTGTTGCGTGATCGCGACGGATGACGCGATGCATGACGCTCTCATTGCTCAATGGAAACTCAGCCTAATGCTAGGTCTACACGGCGAGCGGCGAGTCGTAAAGTCGTGACTGTCGTGAGTCGTAAGACGTGACCACGCACAGTCGCGTATTCTCCTCACAATAAATTCGATTGTGCGTGGTCACGTCTTACGACTCACGACTTTACGACTCGCCGTGTAGACCTTAGGCTGAGTTTCCACTGAGCGCGACACGCGTCGCGTCGTCCGAGTTGAACCACGCAAAACATCCCATTTTGATCCCGTCACAAGAATGTAATAAAATGGGATGTTTCGCGTGGTTAACTTGTGACGACGCGACGCGTGACGCGCTCAGTGGAAACTCAGCCTTACTTTTAAAAATTACTTTCAAATAGACATAAATAGATTTGAGTTTTTAGATGGATTTCGAATAATTTGGATAATTGGATGATAATAATCGAAAGAAAAACGGCCACATTGCAGTTCGCGCGCAATAACACGCAATTCGTATGGACTGTATGGAGTATGGAGTATGGCATTTTAATATTTAAGCGTGTATAGCGTATAAGATAGGCGTATACGATTCGCGTTTTCCTTTGGGGCTTTGGACCGAGCGAATCAGGGTTGAATATTCCCTAGCCTCGAAGCCGACAGCCGACCGACGGCAACTCGGCAATGAGGGTGCCTCCCCATGCAGGACGGAATCTCGGAATCATTCTGATTGGTTAGTCCCATGAAACTATTGGTTAGCCTCATGGGACTAACCAATCGGAATGATTCCGAGATTCCGTCTTGCATGGGGAGACAACCTGCAGTGCGTTCCAAAATTCACTCTGGGTAACTAAAATCTATAGTTTACGTTACGTACACTGTAGCATTTAGTTAACTAGAGTAAATTTTGGAACGCAGCCCTGCTCGACAACTTTCTGGCTTTCTCCGCTGAATGAACGGCTGAACGCGCCCAGCGCCCACCACCACTGACCACTGACGCAACGATCAGTTCGTTAGAACGACACCACCCGTTTCGTGGCGACTGGCGATATGTTTTCTTTTATTTTAATCTTTAGTCGTCATTGTCGTCAATTTTCATTCTCGATGTAAATGACGTAGCCGTAAGCCGTTTCGCTACATATTCGGCATTCGCGCGAGTTTACTCGTTTACCGCGCGTATGTACGGATTATTACCTCGCGATTTGTATCGCTTTATACATAGTACGTAGTACTTATATTGAGTAGCTGTGATAAAACTTGGTCGTATAAGGAATACGCAACGCATCGTTTGCTCCCCGTGCTCCAGGCTCCGAGTTCTCGACCTCGATTGCCCGACACCCGACACCCCGACAGTTCCTTTCGAGATCGAGAGCTCCCAATAGTGAAATTATGGCCGCGCCGAAGGACAATTCACATTTGTATTAATTCACGTCGAGTAAGTATACCACATTGCTAGCCGCGCTCTAATACTCGAACACTCGCTAGCTAAAAATTCTATCTAGCGTAACAAATGACGAGCGATGTGCGGCACGATGCCTTTCGTGCTCTTTTCAAAATTACATATGTTATATGTTTAACTCTAACTGTGCGTCTACTTAATATTCTGACTCTCTCTATGTCTTTTTGAATTTTTAAATAAATCATTGATAAATCGCGAAATAATTCCCGTACTTTTCTACACGGTTGTTTCCTACAACTTGGATCTCGATCTTGTATAGCTATTCGCAGTTTACAGATACGAGTTAATAAAAATATGCATTTTCAGCAATGGTAGCTGCCGGAGCCACGGTTTTGATGGCAGCTAGCGAGGAGAATGCGTCGAACGAGACAGGAAGTACAGAACCGAGTACAACGCGCTCGCAAAACCAAAGTACTTGTTCGCGTTATAGCGACGTACGGCGTTGCGGTCAAAGGAACGTTGAATCGTCGATTAAAGGAGACGTAGCTACTTGCTCTTTGAATATTAGTAAGTATTCAAAAATTTCTCTAGCGTATGTGTCCGGTACTTGATTGTTATCTAACGATAAGTACTAAGGATAAACGTGTAACGTCTTGTCGATCATTCAGACCTATACGTTTCTAAGTGGCGTCTTGACGAATCGAAAAACGATAGTAATGATACAATAATATTGTGCAACTTGTCTAAATCTCTTTGACAGATACCATTTGTTTTAAATAACTTCGTTGTACGCTTGATCTCTCGACGCAAAATGTGTATGTTACTTTTATTATAGTAGAAAAGAAGCAACGTAACCTTACGGCGGAAAAGAATGGTAAAATAATGTCAAAGGAGGAAAGCTCTAAAAATTTTGCGACCTGTAAAACTGCTCAGATTCGTGAGACCAGAACTTCTAGATTACGAGCTGCTTCTATAGTATTACCCAATGGTGCGTAAACGTTCTGTATAATGTTTCTCGTACTTCACGTATGTAACATTTTATTGCCGTAATATATATGAATAAAAATATAGTTTTTTTAAATATCTGGATACATTTTACGGTAGAAATTTAAGTCCTTTTGACATATTTTTGTTGAATCACTGATATATTGTTTGTCCGTGTATACTGTATATACGCTGGATTTTAATTCGCGCACAAGTATATAATTAAATCGTCTCCTTATACGAGCAGATGTGTCTAAAAAATTACTTGGATCAGAAACTCCCGACTCTCAGCGGCACGATTCACCGTCGTCCGAGCAAGTAAGTATGATTGTAACTATTTGTCCTGTTTCATTTTTCTATTTTCCCTCCCGTTTTTAAGAAAATATTATTTTTATCCACGTATAAAATTAAAACGCATAATTTTTTCATCGGGTATAGACAAATTAACGTATATTTCCACGCATTATAAATTGTCTAGGAACGTACTAAATTTCGTTTAATAACTTATCGATGAATTGCATTATAATATATATATATATATTTATATTTACGTTGACAATTTTTGGTCGTTGTAATAATTTTTTACTTGAAGGACATAACCTGCGAGACGCTATATTGATTCGTTAGATATTGAAAAAATTCGAGAAAAATCAATTATCTTGGAATAAAAAAAATTGGACGACTTGATCTTTAAAAATTTCCATTAGATTATGTATTGTGCATTTGTGCATGTCTGTGATATTTAACACACGCGTTATCTTATCTTTTTTATTAATTCCAAGAAAACTTTACGCGTAATGTAAAAGCACAACGTGTGTATTTGTACACAGAAAAATTCCACGTCCCTCGATGTCACCGTGAATTCTGTCAAGGAAAGAGATAAGAGTTACAAACGTAAATCTTATTTAAATAGATCACGTCGTGTGGAAACAGCGCCTGTTGATCATTCGAGCGAAGGTAGGAAATTTTTTCATGAATTTTTTATGTAAGATAAGTTTCTCGATATCAAATTGCAACAAGGGGAGAGAGATCGAGCAGAGAAATCAAGTTGAACTATTCGAGAGAATTTAAAATGTGATCGTAATATTTTGGCGTTTTTTTTTTGTATGCCTTCGAAATTAGCTGTTAAAGTATACTCTTGAAATTTGAGCATATTTTTACAGCTAGTGATGTAAGAATTATTATATGACAACTTATATTAACAACTTATATAACCGTCGACTTTCATTGGTTTCTTTTTTTTGGTATTGGTTTTACTACCGTAAAGAGGATTTTTACATTTAATGTACAACTCGCACGTGCGTTTTTGATATCGAATGAATTTTAACTGAAATGTTCATAATTTGCGCGCAGACACTTTCCTCGATAACCTTTTCAATAACCTGATGAAATTTTTAGTCGAATCTAGCGAGAGACATTCCAGAAGGCAGTATATCAAACGAAGTCAAGTATCCGAAACGGTATCGAGTCCAGCTGATTCCAGTCGTCAAATGGCCAGTCTGCGCAGAAACCATATCGATTCGAAAGCTGGAACTCGGTACAGCGTCACGAAAAATCTATCTAAACCATGTGCGTCACCTTCCGTCGTGCCTGCCGCGAATACAAAGCGCTCAATTGTTCGACAACCTAGGTACACATACGTACGGTAATACGTATCCATATATTGTTATTTTATCGGCAAAAGTAATGATAGGAATTATAGGAAAATATATATAAATAGCGTTAGAAATGATTTTTGCTCTTCAGTGGTGGTACAGGCGATTCGGAGGTTTCACGCAGAGTAGACGAGTTAACGGCGTTGACGCGTGCCACCATGGAACGTGTGGAAAGGCTCACGTCTGCAACCGCGAGCTGTGCTAATCACTCGATTGAAAACGTGCATATTGTCGCCGAGAAAGTGTCAATGTCGCCAAAAAAGTGTATCACGTCTAAGCACACGCCAGTTTCAATTCTCAAACATAAAACTGTCGACGGCGAAGGAGGCGATCGCCAAGCGTCGTCTGGTGGTTCTCATGCGCCATCACCAGTTACGTTTTCGCCATCCGTCATGGAGCCTGTTTCCCACAAGAGACACGGTATTTTGAAAAAACGGAGCAGTTTAGATGAAAACGAGATATTACGTCGTCGTAGCTGTTCTCCCGACGTTTCCTTCGCTGACAACATTTACTCGGAATTTCGGCCAATCTTGAAAAATCAAAGGCGATCCTCGCTGGATGAGATTGTCAAGAGAGATCAGAGCCCTGATCAACAACCTGCCTCCATATTGAAACGTAAATCGTCCAGGGAAGATGACAGAGAGATTCATCGATTGTCATTGGGATCTCCGGAACCGCAAAGCATTTTGAAACGAAAACTCGCAAACAGCGTGCGCGCCAATAACGTCAATCATCATGTAACCATTGCATCGGACGTTGCGAATACGACGGTGAGTGGAAATACGATCGCGAACACGAACGCGAGTCTCGTGTCCGAATGTCTCGAGGGATCTGAAGTCAGGCCGATATTGAAGAAAAAATACGGCAAAGAAGAACTTGTCGGGGGCGACACTTTGTCTATCGAGCCTCGGCCTATACTGAAGAAGAAATCGAGTACCGAGTCAGACGAACACGAGCACGATAGACCGAAGAAAACGATCTTAAAGTCCTCGCGGAAGAATTCGTACGAGGAGGGCAGTTATGAGACGGAGTCGACTTCTCCGAGGAAATTGTCCGTATTGAAGAATCGAGTGAGCGAGATCGAAAACGTACGACCTATATTGAAACAGTCCAGCGGCAGCCGTTACTACGACGATACGTGTGATTTAACGGCGGACTCGTTTTTGCGAAAGAGAGCGCAGTCTGTAGGTCATGCGCGATCCACTAACAGCGATGACTCTGTCGAGTCGATTCGCGTGTTAGCCAAACGAAGATCTCTCGAATCCAGTTCACCGATCGATGTATTGTATAATCCGACAACCACACGTCGCTGTTTTACGGCTGATCGGTCCAATGAAATTTCCTCCGCAGCAAATAGGTACGTGTTTCAATCGATGTGTCGGCATGAAAGAACAATAGTTTAGTTCTTACAACATTAAATATGTATCGTTAGATATATTAATGGCATCAGACATATCCGCATATACCATATATCGACAATGCTTTACGACACACGACTCACTCATTCTTTCCTCATTCTGTTCTCTTTGTGAATATATAAATTGTACGAAAATATTATCTCCCGCATACATTTTTAAAAGAAAAGCCCATGCAAAGGTTGCGATACAAAAATTTGAATCATGATGTAAGAGCGCATAATTAATTCAGAAATTTCATCTGTTTCTGCAAAAACATTATTTATATTAATGGATGAGAAAGCTTTTTGGCTGCTTTCCAATTTTGAATAGGAAAATATCTGTTTTAGCTGAACAAAAAGAGTCCATACTTTTTTTCTTTATAGTATAATTATATAATTGATTTTTTTCCCTTAAGTTTTCGTTATATGAACGGGCTCTAGATAGATATAAATGTCATTTACTTAAACCTGTTAAAAATATATAGGTATTCTAGCTACATTGTCTGCTCTACGCTACGTTCGATTATTCGCTTGCACAAAAAAGATTCCTGTTTACAAATTTCTTTACACCGAGAAAGGATTTCAATCAAATACGACTTTCCTATATGGAAAAAAAGAAAAAAAAGTCTGCAGTGCAATATTAACCTTTTGCAATTGCTGCAGTGATACACGAGTTTAGTGGGGCTTTGATCCCGTGCCAAGTTTAATTATAGACCATGTAGCGATTCTCAAAGCTACCAGAAATTGGGGATAGTCGTGTGCAACGTATTTATGAATAAAAACGACTCACGGTACTGTCTTGATCCATTGAAAAAAGAAACAAGATATAAATAAAACAGGTTAATCTCTAGCATACAAGTTATTAATATTAGTATATTGTGAATGTGTATACTATATTTCTTACAGCTCCGGTGTAATTAAAGAAAGTAAGCTATCGTGCGAGGGATCCAGTAAAATTAAGCAAGTTAATACGAACGGTATGGAAGAGAAGAATAAGATAGATTCGCATATACATTTTATGAAGATCGGCGACGGCGATGCGGACGGTTGCGATGCGATACAAGTTCTCACTCGGACGATTGACGAGAAAGAAGCGGTGGATAGGGAGAGACGGCAGGATGCACAGGGTGTTTACGAAGATTACGCCGCTATTTGTCGTAGTAACAGCGTATCGAAAATAACACAACATTTTAAGATTCTGCAAGAGAAAGCAAACGCCGCGACCGCGGAAAACGGCTCTCAGCGCGCACCGCCCCCGCAGAGATTATCGCGCGGAATTCAACGTTATCGCGAACGCAAGGTACAGGGTGGTGACAGATTCAATACCCAACCGGTAACTTTCGAAGAAGTGCGCGAGGCGGTTCTACAGAATCAGCGCAATGCCGTAACGTTGAGCAACGCGGGAGCGACCGACAACGAGCCTGGGGAGCCGTCCAAGCTAAGCTTGGCTGAACGCGTGCGGCTTTTCAATCAAAAGATCGCGACCACGGAAACCGCCTCAAAAGACGCCGCGTATCACGAAAAGCTTATTCAAAGAAGACGACGACAATCTACCCGTTACAAAACGCAACCTGTAACATCCGAGGAGGTTCAAGTGGCGTCCCGGATATCACCGTTGAACTCAAATCGCCAGGTTCAAACCTTAGTTGAGAGTACGTGTTGGAAATTATTTGTAATATTTGTATTTGTATTGGTTTATCAAAAACATGTGCAACAATGAACAAGTAACAAATTCGTTGTTTCAGAACGCTCAAAAGAATGCCAAAGGTCGCTTCATTCGCCACCGCTCGCAACAGCGTCTCAGCCTGACGTACCAAAAAGTATTCTAAAATCATCCACCGGTTATACGCAAAATGTTTCGCGTGCCAAAAGCTCGGAACTCCAAGGTATGAAGTTGATAAAATCTGTGCTTAAGAAAGAATCCGAAGAATCGGAGCAACCGATGATATTGCCGAGTTCTGAGATGTATCCACGTTCTATTCTAAAGAGTAATTCTTACTCGAGGCCCATTCAGACTACAAGTGTTGTTGACGCAGCGATATCGAGAAGCGAACGAGGCTTGTGTAGCGTTGAGAGCCAAAATTCAAATAACGAGACTGCTAAATTCCACGAGAAATTAGATTGTTTCAATTTAGTGACTAATCATAATATGATGCGAGATCCTTGCGATGAGATGCGAGCAATCGTTTCTAAGCAAGACGATAATGTGGATGTGGAAAACGGAGCCACAGTGCCTTCTCATAAAGCTGCATTATTTTGGAACGAAGACATCTTACCGACTGATGTGGATAACTGCAAAATTGATACAATGTCGAATGGTGTATTGGAAAGACGCAGCAACGAGAGGCATGATGACAATTTGTTAGCGGGCAAATCCAATCGGGTATTCGATATCGACGACGACGACGACGACAATAAGAATGACGAAAACGATACCAATGATGACGAGGACAATGAAAGGGATGTCGGTAAGGAGGAAGAAAGATTGGCGGTGAAGATGAAGGAGAACGATGACGACGATGACGACGACGACGGCGACGACAACGACGATCACAAAACACACAATACTATTTTCGATGAAAAATTGACTAGTGTCGCACGATCTTCCATTAATTCGTTGGCCAAGAGTATCAGTCAACATTCTCTGGGCGATGAGAGATGGAAACAACGCGGTTTGCCACTACCTGGACTGTGTCGCAGCGCGACCCAGGTAATAGCGTCGATAGAGACCAGTGAGACACCGAGTGTGAGCATCGCCGATCGGTTGGCCGCGCTACATCATAGCGGTAGCACGAACTGGAAACGACGTGTGGCCGGTGCCAGAGTTGATGAATCTTGCGACGATTCACTATTCAGTTTGGAGGAGAGCACGGCCAAGTCGGGCGTGCTGGCCGACTGCATCGAGAAGCTGGAATCTGCTGTGGAAAGTTGGAAGAGCAGAATCGTAACACCCGACGCGGTCAACTTCACTGTTGCTGGCAAAATGAAAGTAGCTCCATCGAAAGATACCAGTTCGCCGTTCCTCACGGAAGCCACGGCGAGCATTTCAAATCAAAAGAAGCGAGTCCCGCGTCCGCAACGGTTTAAAATGAGGAAAGATAAAGGTGAGGTCGCCTTTCGTTCTTTTCCGAACGAAATAGAACTTTAAATAACGTTTAAAAAAACGTTTTTCAAAGATCTAAACTATTATTTTCTAAGACCTACCAAAGATATGGGTCATACTTTAGACGTGAATCTAGTGAAAGTCTCAAATGTGTTTAAAATGTCTATAGGACATCTTATAAGATATCTTAAAGGTGTTATATCTTGGAAGACATCTGTATGATATTTTTCAGACTTTACGTTACTCGGGCAGTCTAAGCATTTTTGAATTTGAAATTTGGTTAATGAGAGAAATGTAAAAATATTCACTTTCTATTTTGTATTATGACGAGAACAATTGTTAAAAGCCAGCATCTTTTCAGGGTGTAACAGTGGCGCAATATCGACCCCTACCAGTCCATGCAAAGATTCATCTTCCGCCACGCGCACAAGTTTTTCTGAACCTGTTAGCGATGATAGCGGTCAGTAGCGATTTTCGTTAAAATCGCGTATTTCGTGTTTTTCGTCTTGCCGATGTCCCAGAAAGAGCTGCTGATAGAAGAATATATGTATAGAGAATTTTTGCAATTTGTAATTTCTTCCTTTAGCTTTAATGAAATTACATTTGTCACTATGTTGTATGTTATATAATATCTGGGACAGAGCTTGCGTGGTGAGATCGCGATATAGCCTAATCAAACAGCTGAATAAACGCACAAGCGCACGTTTTCCTCTTTATTGAAATGCGGAAACGCGCAAAAAATTTTTATTTAGTGAAATTAGTTTATTATAATTTGTAGGTGAAGAATGTAAAACGGAGCATGTCTTGTCGCCGAGTGTTTCAGTACCTAAAACGGACGATGAAACGTTCACCTCTTTCTTTAGCGGTGTGTCGCTGGAAAAGTGCGAGACTGAGTGTCTTGACTTAGATGAAAGTGACTTCGATATAATCACATCGCAATCCGAATTGTAAATTTTAGCTTTTACTCTATTTTGCTATACTCGTGCAAAGATGAAAGAGAGACAAAAGAAATGAGAGAAAGCAGGAAGAAGAGTATTGCTAAAAAAATATTGGTATGTGTACGCAAATATAACTCTATAATTTAAATCATTTTCTTGACAGATTGGTACAAAAGCGGAATATACGAACGCAACGTCGACGAGCCACCTCGAGAAACCCTCTTAAGGTTCTCGCGGCACGCACCGATTTGAGATCGGAATACACCGAAATTCGCACGAATATAGCCACGAGTACGACAAAGAACTTAAATATAAAAAAACGTGAGTATATTCACACAACTTCCTCTGCCACATTCTATATCTATATCAATCATGACGTTGATTTTATTCGGATTTCGAATTACATATAATTAAGATTTAAATCTTTGATTGATATTCCAGTAGCCAAAAACTCGTCTTTCGCCGTCGAAGCTCTCGCCGGATTGGCTTCTACTGAAGATTTTAGTACGGTGACTCTGAGAAATGTGTCGGAAACAAGCGTGTCCACGAATAAATTGCAACCATATAAAGACATAATGTTGATATTGGTTAAAGGAAGACGGCACGTTCAAGCTAGATTGGTCGAACCTGTCGCCGAGAGTATCAATAATGGTGATAGTTATATATTAGTGACAAAATCAGAGGTAATGATAATAATAAAAGTAGAATAGAGAACATATATAATACATTAGCCGATGTAAAACATTTACATTCATTCTTTGCCGTTCTATTTTCTTCACTAATCGCAAACAAAACTGACTCTCGACGAATTACAGGTTTTTAACTACATAGGGAAATATAGCAACATTATCGAGAAAACTCGTGCCGTTGAGATCGCATCTAGTATTCAACAACAAAAGGATCTGGGCTGTCAAGCGATCGAAGTAATCACTATAAATGACGATAAACTGACTTGCTCGAGGAATCAAGTTGAAAAATTTTGGAGTTATCTTGGTGTGGTCGACAACGAAAAGTTATACGGTACCTTTTCCTTTCTATTTTCGCAGCGTGCGACGATATTTTTGTATATCGCTACGTGTGTACTACATCAATAGAGTATTAGATAGTATCTAATATCATTGCAGTTGTCGAGGCTGGCCATCCTGACGAAGACGAATTGTACGAATCTGCCATTATTGATACAAATATGGTGTTCGAATTGAAAGATGAACAATTAGTGTCGCACGAGAAATTCTGGGGTACTCTCCCAAAGATAGAAATGCTCGATAAGAACAAGGTAATTGTAATTTTTTTTTACCGTAAAATCGTATGTGATAAGAAAAATATTCCCGCACAATTAGATTCGTGAAGAAATTGCAATTTATTCTTCTAGTCTTATTTTTCTGGCATTTGTCTATTTTAATTTTAAGTTTCATTGTTACACGTATAATTTACAGTTTTCAAAACATCTCGATTTTGCGCATGTCTAAACAATAAATTTTTTAATAAATCCACCTTCTCTCTCTCTCTCTCTCTCTCTCTCTCTCTCTCTCTGTTTCTAAAGTAAACATTTTTTTGGATATTAGATTGGTTTCAATTTTGATAACGTATATTGAGAGAAATAGAAAAAAGTATAGTAGAAACAAATCGTTCATCTAAAAAATGAAGGCTTTTTTGTGGGATTGTATCTCGCGCACATATAATAAACGTAATTCATGCAAGGATTTATGATAAATTATTGCGCTAAAAACAATTTTTGGAAGATTCGATTGAATATGCTCAAAATTGGAAACTGTTTCAGAAACTGCCCGCCGTGACTTAATGAGTTTTTTTTTTATTTTTATTTTTAACGCGTCTTGTAGTCGGGTTTATGTATTTTGTAAGAATTATATAAGGAATTATATTATATTGTATGCATTTTTGTTATTTTGTAAAAAGATTTTGGTGTTCGATTTTGGCACTGAGATGTACATCTGGAGCGGTAAAGAAATTTCGGCGGACAAGAAAAAACTCGCCACGCGACTGGCTACGGAAATGTGGAACAATGGATACGATTATAGGGATTGTACCGCTTGTCCGATTAACGCGGCCCGTATGATTGGTAATCGAAACAGTGATTCGCGCACGAATCCGCCCGCAAAATTTGCCAAGAGCAGACCAGAATGGTGTTTACTGGCCAAGCTGACGCAACACGTCGAAACGATATTATTCCGGGAGAAATTCCTCGACTGGCCTAACGTCACCGGTGCGGCAAAGACGCGAGGTCGAAATGATAATGCGCGACAAATCGACGGTGCCATAGCTGTGCAGTTGGATGAGAACGACGATATGTGGCTACCAAACTCTACTTCAGTCGATTTTATTCTAGAGGGCTGTCACTTGGGCAGAGGCACCGGTTGTTATGACAATGAAGTAATTTGTCCTTTTATTAGCACGACAAAAAATATTTCTTTCAAATATAACTGAAAGCGATATGTATATATTAGTTTTAAAGTAACTTGTATTTATTAAACTTACTTATATTTATCGGCCATTGTGTTTTCGACGCACTCTCTTTATATATATATATATATATATATATAAATTAAAAAACTTTATATTTATAATCGATAATGCTCGCGATTTACAGGTGAACCTAACTGATTGATAATTTCATTCAATTTGATTTTAGTTGAAGAAGGAATATGTCGTTGCTACAACAAGTGTTATAGTGTGGCATATCGATGAATTTTCGCATACGCTTTTGGACGAATCATCTATTGGTCAATTTTATTCTGGTGATAGTTATATCGTTCAGTGGACATATTCCGTGACAATTACTGGTGAGCTGTTTATTGAGCTGTTCACATTTCACGGAACTGAGCTCATCCTATAAACTGTCTTAAATTCTCATTTTTGAAAAATAAGTAATACTTTCTGTTTTATAGATATTTACAACATTATTTTTGTATAATGTGTAATCTTTATTTTTTAAGAATATGAGTTTAAAATGTAATCGTTTTTACATTTGTTTATGTTCCTAGGTAGAGAACTCAGTGGTTTGCCGTCAAAGCACTCGGCAAAAGGTCGCGATAGATCTGTATATTTTATTTGGCAAGGTCGAAATGCATCCTTGAATGAAAGAGGTGCCGCGGCATTATTGACAGTCGAATTAGACAGCGATCGAGGTCCTCAGGTGAGTTTGCTATTACAATTGTTTTATTTACTCGAATTTATCTTAATATATATTTAATTGTTATCTGCGAATGTGTGCAATATATGTCGCATAATATACGTGTAGGTATACATTGGCTGTATTATTAGATATTATTACTTATTAATAGTAATTTTACTCCAATTAGACTTTGCAATTTTATTTTCTAAAAATTAATGTTTTTCAATTATAGAAAAGAATTCCCATTCTTTTCTCTAGAAATTTCTTTTTTACTAAAAGTAAAATATCGCACAAAATATCGAGAAATGTATTTTATAATTGTATAATATTGTTCTACGTATGCTCGTGCAGATTCATGTCGTTCAAGGACACGAACCAGCTGCATTCTTAAATTTATTCTCTGGAAGGATGGTGGTACACAGTGGCAAGAAATCTGAGAAAAAATGTGAGAAACGATGCAGATTGTACATTTGTCGAGGAACTTTAGAAACTGAGACATTCTTGATTGAGATCCCTTGTAGTACTCGACAATTAAGAAGTAGAGGTTCCTTCATATTGCTAGACACCGAAAATGCAAAACTATATGTCTGGCATGGGAATAATTCGTTGCGCCATATTAGAGAAGTATATTTCCTCTAAATTTCTATAACAATAGTAACAATAAATATATTCACGCATAATTTAATTAATATACATGTGTACATGTGGATAAAGAGTTTAACATTGCGATAGGTTCCATATTTTACGAACTATATGTATCTAAGTATATATTAAGCTCGTGCAACGTAAAAAAAAAAACAAAAAAAAAATTAGAATATAAGCAGCAATCGATTATCACAGCAATCTCGAGAAATGTTTATGGCTATAAAATTATTTCAAAATCTTGTGAAATTATGATGAGAGAGAGAGACTCCATTTTACTATTTATAGTAGAATGGAGTAATGATGATTTTCATGTCATTTTTTTCTCATTTCCCATTGTTTTCTCGTACTCATATGTCGATCGTTTCCTTTCTTTCCCTTTCTTTTTGTTTACCTCTATTATTTCTACATTTCTTCATCTCTATCTCGTTTGTCTCTCTAATTCTCGCGTTTTCTTCCATCCTTTTATTATAGAACGCAGTAAAAGCTGCAAATAAATTGAAAGAAAATCGACCCGAAGAAGCTGGATTATCAAATGAGAGTAGAATACAAATGTGTCGAGTTCAAGAGGGCTCGGAATCTGAGGGATTTAGCAATGGTGAGTGAAGCTTAGTGAAAAGTTAACATTTAAACCGAATACAGGATTATGTATGTACATACTTATAATTCTTAAATTTATTCTCCTATATACATATGTATATTGTCACAAAGAAATTGAAAATGTATTTTGTATTTTTCAGCATTAGGTGGCATAAATAAGAAATTGTATTGGCCGTTAGAAACAGCTGAAATACAAGATCATACTCCAAAGCTTTATCATTTATCCAGTATTTCTAAAAAATTCCGCGCAACGGAAATACTTTGTCCATATCGCGCGGACTTAACAACACCGTTCCCTTTCTCACAAGATGATTTGTATCAAGCGAACCAACCAGGTAACGATATTTTTAGAAGCGCACTTTAATTTAGTCGGTATTTGAATCGGTTTCTCACGAGAAAACTTTTTACGAAGAGTTTTAGCAAAACATTATTTATCATAAGCTTTTTTATCACGTCTTACAACTTTCAGCCTTATTTTTATTGGATGATAAAAATGCGATTTGGATCTGGCAAGGATGGTGGCCCGATAGTGGAACGGAAGATCAGTCCGGAAGCAAAACTGTCCGATGGCAGGCAGAGAGGAGAGCGGCGATGACAATAGCGATACGATATTGGCGAAAGACTCGAAGCGCACAAACAACGAATCTTCCAATATATTTAACATGGGCTGGTTTAGAACCGTTGCAATTTATAAATCTTTTCCCGGAATGGACGTATCGGGATGACGTCGCTGAATTAAACATAGAGGTACACATTCAAAAGGACATATTATTTCGTTTGCTATTCAGATCTTTTTATGCTTTCTCTCTCTCTCTCTGTGTGTGTGTGTGTGTGTGTGTGTCTAACTTTGAAACAATAACTGCTCTATCTGTACTTTTAGATATCTAGATATACTTTCAGAGTGTATTAGATGAATAAAAGAAACGGTACATCTCTTAATCGCGTGATTTATCGTATTTCAATAAGATCTAAATGCGTATAAAAAACGTAACGTACATTTATCATATTAAACACATTATACCAGGATGGCCGGAATCCAGGAGAAATATTAACCGTGGAAAATGAATTGGCTCGTCTAACGCAAAGTACATATCCTCCCGCTCAGCTGTTACAGAGACCTTTGCCCGATGGAGTCGATCCAACGCGCCTCGAGTTGTATTTATCTCGACAACACTTTCAAGTTAGTATCATAGACTTACGATTAGAGCAGCAGTTGAATACTCTCGTGATTTACGCATACAGTTTTCAACACGCGTACTTGAAACATATATGAAATTATTTCAACGTTAATAAAATTTCGTCACAATTAACATTCTCTCAGCGGAGAAGACGTACACATAAGATACATTTCGTGATTTATAGGAACTGCTGGGAACGAGCAAGGAAGAATTTCAACAGCTTCCAGTCTGGAAGCAAGTGAATCTCAAGAAAGATACAGGATTGTTCTGATGGATCGTTTTGGCTGCGATCAGCAGTAGCTGCCCTTGTAAAATGGTGGAGCTTCGTTACGCGTTTCGCAATATTTATCAACTTGAGAATCAGAAAAAAATCTCAGCCTCTAAACATATTTTTCTCGGAACTTTTCGCGTATAGAGAACGAAACATTTCGAGAAACATTTCGAGTATCGGCGAATATATTATCAACGATATATCTAATAATTAATCAATGGAAGATGAAAAAGAATCAACGCGATCCGAAATATCGCGTCAATGTTATTTGAAAACGCATACGTATAACGATACATAGCTCGCGTTCGTTTATTCCGTGGGAGCAATGGCTCGTGGGAAAATTTTCCCACGAGCTCCCACGGGGAACAAATGAACTCGAGCAAAATAAGCGTACGCGAACACAGATTATATATTTTTAATACGCGCTACACGCGAAATCCGCTTGCAAACATTTTCTTCAATATATTTGTACGATGTTTATATATCGCGAGTGAACGGTCGCCGTTTTCGCCTTATTCGCGCAATATCTGTACGTATAAGACGGTTTCTATAATTTACAATATATATTCTGCATTTTTAAATAATATTTCGCAAAAAAATATACATACATTTTTATTTTTTCTTCATCCTTACACAGGGGACGGCATAGCGGCATTTAGAACAAAACAAATATTTCCGTTACCTTCGAAACGAAGAAGCACACGTTCAAAAGGGAAACAAAAGTGTAAAAAAAGTTAAAAAGGGAAACGTACGTACAAGATAAACGCAAGATTTTGCCACAAGACGTTTACCATCGATACGAGAAGCTAAACGTAACGTACAAAGGATCAATATTTCTTAATGGACTTTCGTATAAGCGCCAATCTTTGTTTGTGCGCTTCGGTAACGGTAGCTCGTTTGTACGGACGCACTTCGTCCGTGCCAAAACCAGGAATCCACATATTCCACGTTCTTTCTAAAAATTGAAACACCACACGCACAATTATATCTACGATAATCGGGCGACACCAAGTTGTATTCGCCAACGTTTACTTTTGCCGAAAGTACGCTCGTCTTTGCACAGTTGCGGGAACGTATTTCGTAAACAAAACAGATGGCTATCGGCGCGACTCACCTAAATGTAACTGTACATCTTTAACTTCCACCGTGTTGGCACGACGATGTTTAGCTAACAGACAGGCCGCGTTAACCGTGGTTTCCACAAAGTCGTCAGCTACGTGTAAAAGCATCTCTTCCACCTCCTCGTCCAACTGTTCGGTGGGATCTACTTCTCTCGCCAAGTCTCGTAATCTCGTTTTCGTTAAAAACTAAAATCAAATAGCAAGACGGGACGCGGCAGGCAAATATAATATCGAACGATGTGAAACGTAAACGTAGAATATAAACGACGCGCGAGACATATTTGTAAAAACGGTCGTATCGCAGGAACGAGTTTTTTCATAATTTTCTCAGGAGCTACGCACACCTACTTGTGGGAAATCGCTGAAAGAACTTGGTGCGTCGGACGACGCGTGTTGCACCGGTTTCGAGGACTGTGGGACGTACTGAGTTGGCTGAGACTGCGTTTGCGGCTGTACAGGAGTCGTCGTAGGTCCACCGCTCCGCACCACGTTGGGCAGAACCGGAGACGTCTGCTGATTATCAGGGCCTACGGACCGTAGAGTTCCGAGCACGGGTGTCATTTCCGAGGCCGTCGTGGTCGTCGTGGTCGTCGTGGTCGTCTGGCCCTGGCCGACAGCGCTTTGTCGCGACATTCCGAGGAGCTGGACAGAGTCGTCGGCGTCGGATCCTCGTCCGGATGATCCGGATCTCCTTCGCCGCGGTCCGCGGTCCTTCGGTCGGCTCGGCAGGTAACGTCACGCCTGACAATCCCGACATTACCAAGCGAGCATCGGGGCCTCGGGTTTAGGCAGGCAGGAACGGCTTGCGAGTTGCGAGTTGCGAGGCGAGAGCGCGCAGCGCGTACGCGTACGCATCGGCATATATAGTACGGTAGTACGATACGCGATACGCGTCGCACGTCACGTCGCACCGTGTCCGGTCAGCACCGTCGGTCGTGGTCGAGCTGGTTAGCGGCTAGCGCTGGTTAACAATCGTGGTCGGTCGTCGGCGACGCTGTTGGCTGTTGGCCGTTGGCCGTTACTCCGTGCTACTTGGCGCCTCGGTGCCGCTGCTCCCGCGGCCGCAGGTGTGACGCGCGACGCGTCGTCGCGTCGCGCGTGCCACGGAGGATCCGTCGCCGGTCGCCGTCGCGGGTGCGCGCGGGTGCGCTTGGTGCCACTTAGTGCTCGCGACAACGTGAGAGCGGTGAGAGCGCGAGCGGTGCGAGAGAGACGCCGCGCCGTCCGTATCGCGTCAGTCTTGGAAGTCTTCCAACGAGATTTTGCGGCGAGACGCACAAGGCGAGCCTCGGGAAACGCTTGAAACGGACGTTCGCTCGTATACGTAGCGGTATCGAGTAAGTATGACGACGACGACGACGACGACGACACGCCGCTTCCGCCTTTTTCCTTTCTCGATCGCCGAGGGACAGCCACGCGATAGTCTGGCTTTCCTTCGTCCTTTTCGCCCTTTTTCTCCTTCTCGGCTGTGGCTGCGGCCTGCGGCCTGCGGCTGGCGACGATCAACCGCCAACCGCCACGCCGCGAGCACGCACGTATACGTACCGATACGTACGGGGCAGCACTGGCAGCAGCCGCGGGTAATTTTACTTTCGCCCGTAGCCCGCTCTCCTTTCGTTCTTCCACCAAGACCAAGCCGATTATGCCTAACGATAAACGTACATTGATTTTCTGTCTCGCGAGCCGCGCGTCGGGAGTCGGGAGTCGGGACTCGGGACCAAGGGGACCGAGGGACGTTGCGTTCGGCATTCGTCTTTTCACTCAACGCGCGTCGCGCGTGTCCTTGGTCTCCTGCTTCTTCTTTCGATGTTATCGAGCCACGATCGAACTGTTGCAGGCACAGCGTTTTTCGGAAGGCTGAGAAGAAGAAAAATTCAATTGGAACGACACAGATGTACGGGAGGAAGGATATCGCGCGTGACTCGTGAGGCGTGACGTACGTCGCGTTCCATAGATGCCTATGAGGCTCGAGGCTCGAGGCTCGAGGCTCGAGCGCTGGGAAACGTAGCTCGACGCGTTCGCGCGTTAACCCTTTTGCCGACTTTGCCGCGCGAAAGGCGCCTTCTCGATTCCCGTCGATCGACGTTTGGCGACTTTGACGAGGACCGAGGACTCCGAGCTCCGAGCTACGCGAATCGATCCTCGTCTCGTCTCTCTTAAAATTTTCAAACCCACGATCGCTAACACGCGGTAACGACTAACGAGATAGCGCGTTTTTTCCCCGTCACCCGTCACGAGGGATACCGTCGCTTGGGCTCGGTAATCTCGGCACCGAACGTTGCCGTAGATTCGTGAAAAATTGTCTAGACGTGCCGTCATACGCGTTATAACGTTATAACGTATCACGGCTGTGGCCGGCGTGCGGCGACGTGCGGACGTGCAGAGTTGCGGAACCGTCGGGCGCGCTCACGATTCACGCGTGCCTTCACCCACCCGCGGGCATATTCGCCTTACCTCGAAATATATGCCGTGCCCCGTGCCCCGTGCCCCGTGCCTTACGAGCTTACGAAAACGAAATACGTGCCTGCATTTTCGTATCTTTCGATCTTTCTCTCGAAACTCATCCCAACCTTTTCGAGGATGACTCGCGTCTCGCCGCGTATGTTCCAAGACTATTTTGTCAACCGGAACCATTTTCAACGATTTTAGAAGTTTTATCTGCCGTTCGAGTTGAAAACGTAAGTTTCCGTTGTCACCCGCGTTGCATTTTGGTTACTTTTTACAGATGTAAAAAGCGTCCCAACGTCTTCCAATCATGCCGATGGAATTTTTGGAGCGGTTACCGGTTCTGAATCTTCGGGCGTATACCGCCATAAGTTTCACCGTCCTGTCCTGCTCCGTGTACTATGCCACGCAAATAATCAAGGATCCCGCTTGGAGAACGAATCACACGCGCGTCGATGTGGAAGCCCATTCTGGAGACGACGTCGATCCGACTGATCCGGCTGATCCGAGAAGTCTTGGCACGCATCTTAAAGAACTCTTGGAATGTATGGCGGTGGAGCCTGTCTGCATCTGGGTACGTTTGTTCGGTTTATTCCGATTCGGATAAATCGTTGTAAAAAATGTGCGTCGGCAGCGTCAGCGGCGCGCGGGCTTGATGCGCGTTCTATCTTTTCGCTGTTGTATCCGTTGACTTTTTGCGTTTTCAACTCTCCTTTTTTTTTTTTTTTTTTTCCCCACGTCTTTGGCATCCAAGAGCATCCTCGAAATGTATAGATATACGTTTGTTGTATAAGATTGTTGTGAACGAACGTTTATAGTAGGTATGACAAGTGGCGTTGTGTAAAGAGCTTCGCGATTCCCCCCCTCTGTTATATTATATATAATATATAATACGCGACTGTCTATAGTTATTAAGTAAACTGTAGTTTTGCATTGTCCGTCCAATTCTAATGAACGGATCGTCTGTCGGCTAAAGCGAGAAAAAACAATGACGATCGGATGACGAACGATCGAGTTGACGATGACTGATAAATTGGACCGAGATTCGGACGATTCGGATGTGACGGATCGTCGATAATTATTTTGCGCAATACCGTAACGTTTTGCGTGAATTTTCAATCGCGCCGCGCCGATCGGATCAAGCGGAATAAATATTCTCGTCCTCGCGACACTTGTATAAAGATATAAAATTTTCTTTAAGCGGAAAATTCACGTCTATCTCGCGGTTCACGGCGAAACGCGCTACTTTCCTCCCTAGTCCCTTGCGACGATTGCGCAACTATCGCGCGCGATTAGGATGTCTTGCTGTTGTTCCTTTCGAACAAATATCCCACGTTGATTTTTGCGTTCCATTTATATTCACGTTATTCACGCCGTTCTCACGGTTCACGCTAGGAAACTCGTATTCCATGTCCGCATCCGCGTTGCGTAAGTACGACGTTGATATGCGCGCGTTACGTGTAATGTAATACAAAAAAGTTGCGTCTCTCTCTTTCTCTTTTAAGATTTTTTAAGATTGAAATTTCGATCCGCGTATTTGTCATCAGCCGCAAACCTATTCGTCCGAGTTTAGTAATTACCGAAAAGCGAAAACTTATCGTGTTAAATTCTATGAATTAATTAATCGAATGCCCTTTACGTGTTTAATTTATCGCTTGACTGTCAACGCGTGTTGTCCCTGCGAGATGAAAAAGACGTAGCGGTAACCCAACGTTACGTATATAAACGTTACCATTTTTTATTTTATCGTAATTAAATATTTATTATAAGTATTTTTTGGGTTTAAGAAATTTGTTTGTTCCATCGACGAAATAAAACCGTTCGAGATTCGGACGTTTAATTTTATCATTTCGCGACACGTATGGTGATGTACGATACGTAATTTTGCGAAAGCTTTTTTCCATTTCGCGTGTCGATATGTATATCAAAATTTTCTGACGCGTTGTACCTCGAACACGTGTATCCGAATATTTCAAAATAGTTGGCGAGACATTGAAACGAAGAATGTTTCAGCCTAAAATTAGATGGCCTTTAAGTTTATAAGGTGCGCGTGTCGAAAAATATCTATACTTCGTCTTGTTTTTAATACGAGACAAGATACAATTTAAGCAAAAAATATCACAAGTTTAATTAAATTCGGAATAATATCTTTCTTTCGAATATAAGAATATATAGTTTGATTCGATCAATGTTAAAGAAGAAACTTATCGAATCAGATTTGTAATTTATAATTCAAATTAATACATTTTTATTCAGAAAGAAGAAAACTTGAAATATATATACTTCAAATTACGTTACGTATCTCACGCGTAACAGCGTGTAAAATTTCAACGAAGAAAAGAAAACCAGCCACGCGTGCGTGTATATTCTACCAATTATATTCTACTTTAAGCTTTCTGAGATTTTTCTTTAATAGATTAATACTTAATACTAATAGATTTCTCTAATACGTTGTTTTCATAATCTACAGACTTTAATCAACATGGCTCACTGCATGTTGATTCTTCTTGGCAGAACCATTCAAAAGCTTGTATTTGGTGAGCTACGTGCCTCGGAGAGTCAACATTTGAAAGACAAGTTCTGGAATTTTATTTTTTATAAATTTATCTTTGTTTTTGGAGTTTTGAATGTACAATACATGGACGAAGTTGTACTCTGGTGCTCATGGTTGATGGCGCTCGGCTTCCTGAGTCTTCTCAGTCAACTTTGCAAAGATCGATTTGAATACGTGAGTATAAACGAAGAACAAAAATACGATACGCGCCAAAAGAAGTTCTAGGCATGGTCATCCTTGAAAATGTAATAGAAATATATTTCGTACGACGCGACGTTGCGTGCTCTACGGATATATGTTATAATAATATAAATGCATGTTAAAATAAAACCATTTTCGCTTTTGGAATGTTTCTTCTTGTTGGAGATATTTCAAAATCAACGATTGACAAAGTATCATTGTACGTTTCGAGAAATATAATGTCTTGATTCTTTGGTTTTAGCTGTCCTTTTCACCCACCACGCCAGGATGGAGTCACGCGCGACTTCTCGGATTGTTGGCGGCGATTCTCGTCCTATCTTCCTTCATGCTTTTATTCTGTATTGCTGCAGCCTTCTTCTTCATATCTTTCAATACTTTTGCTTTTATGGCAGCTGAGGTAAGCGATATGTTTCTTAATCAATGAATCAATTATTTTTCAACATCAATTTTGTGACTATTCTCTATTAAAACCATTTGATTTCTAATATTATAACAAACACGCGCGCACGCGCACGCGCGCGCAAACTTCTTCAAATAAACAGTCTTTTATGTCGTTCACTGCTCGTTTACAAATTATTTTTTGAATTAGGATCGAGAAAAACGCAACATCTATTTTGTACACTATCTAAAATATAATTGACTTATAATAATTATTTGTTTCGGTCCGCAGTGTATTCTACTCGGAGTCCGTACGATTCAGGTAATGTTACGCTATGTGATTCATCTGTACGATACTCGTGGCGCCGGCACTTCGACGCAACGCTCTTGGGATAAACGTGGTCCGTTGACCTACTATACGGATTTGATTTCGGAGCTGATTGTATTGGCAGTCGAGTTTTTTCATCATGTTCATATGCTTCTGTGGAGTAACATCTTGTTGAGTATGGCATCGCTAGTCATATGTATGCAACTGAGGTATCTGTTCTACGAGATACAACGAAGAATCACGAAACACAGAAACTATTTGGCTGTATTAAATCATATGGAGCAAAAGTATGTGTAATGTATATTTATGATATAATTTGGTGTAACGGTTATATATTATTTCAATTTTATTGCAACATTCTTGTAGTATCTTAAACATTTTTTTTAGATTTGATTTATACGAATCACCAAATATATCTCAACATATTGAAAGTCCACATACAAGTACGGACAATAGACACATATGCACTACCGCTCAAAAGTATTTGCTACCTTAAAGAAATTTGATCAGAGACGAGTTTATATTAATGAAATTTTAGGGCGCGGACAAACGAGCGACTTTGTCGCGCGACGATGAAGCGCGACAGACCTGCACAGACGGGCGACACGCGCCGCGATAAAGAAGCGCCATAGATCCGTATATATATCGTATCATATACCGTACAGGCTTCTCTGTCGCATGACAAAGTCGTCTGTCTGTTCGCGCCCTTAATGAAAAGACCAATAATTTGTTACGTGTCTTTATTGCATAGGTAGTTACGTGCACTGAGAAAAAAAAATTGTTAATCCGAAAAATGATTTAGTCCGATACGTGCAACTTAATACGTGTTGAAACAACTAATGTTTAGTTAACTAACTAACATGTTTAGTTGCACGTATCGGACTAAATATTTTTTCGGATTAACAAATTTTTTTCTCAGTGTGTTATTTAAACAATGTTAAACAATGTTTTGATAAGAAAATAACATTATTTTAAATTTTCGCCTCATCAATGTAGCCGTTTTTTTTTTTTATTACAGTTTACGTTACACAGTTTACCTGGTGGCAAATACTTTTGAGCGGTAGTGTGTGTGTGCGCATTACATTGGAAATTCAAGCATTAATTACGATTTCCTTTATGTTTTAATTTTTAACGTATATAATAATGGATATATATAGCATTATTGCAAGCATTTTTATTCTGTTGTAAAAGAAGAATGTAACACTTTGCAAGCTCTTTTGTAACCCAATAAAATTGCGTGAACTATTATATAATTTTTTTTTAAAACAAATAAATCACTGTTTTATTTTTAGTTATCCAATGGCTTCGCAAGATGAATTAGCCGAGAATTCTGATAACTGTGCGATATGCTGGGAGAAGATGGAAAGTGCTCGTAAATTACCTTGTACGCACTTGTTTCACAACTCGTGCTTACAATCCTGGTTAGAACAGGATACATCGTGTCCCACTTGTCGATTGGGTCTGAGCATGCAAGCTAATCACAGAGAGAACACTCCAGAGATGCCGCCCGAGCCACAGACTCCTACGAGAAGAAACGGTAATCATTTTTTCCTCTTTCTTGATGGATCGAGATACGTGTCTTGGTTGCCTAGTTTCTCCGTCGAGGTCTCGCACAATAGATTACGTGGTAACATATCTACGTTGGCACACACTAATTCCCAGATGGATGCTATGGCGCGACAGGTAATGTTTATTTTAAAGAAATTTTAAATTTCTTATAGATCTTGTAAAAGGTAAAATTTTATCGCAACAAAAAAATCTTTATATTAGGTACAACTACTTTTTCCCCATTATTCTCGCAATGTAATCCTAGAAGATCTTAGAATGACTCGATCGGTTGAATGGACAATTGAGAATATACTCGATGGAGTATTAACTATACCACACCACTTAATGGAAGAACCGCAAGAAGAATCCGTCCCACAAATGCAAACGGCCATGACGAATATTATGCCCAGTTCTTCTATCCAAAATTCATCAGATCCTAGATTCGATATTCCTTTTGCCGACAGGTAAGGGAGATATGAAATATTAACCCTTAGCTGGCACACTGGGACGTACTATAGGGAGCTTAAATTAGAGCTTAGTAATATAAAGGGACTTAAATTTGAGCTGAACTAGGCTGGGGCGTTTAATACCCCACAGTGCCAACTGAGGGTTAAGGACACATGCCTCATTATTTGTATTTATGTTATTATGTTTATGCCCAGTTCCACAAACGTCGGTTAACTTTTAACCTTAGATTAACTTACGCTTTGTCTCTTTCTAACATCCTCCTTAGAAAGAGACGAAGAGTGAGTTAATCTAAGGTTAAAAGTTAACCGACACTCGTGTACGTTTAGAAATATACAAAATTTATGAAATTAATTTATTAAGAATCTGAAAACGGAAATCGAGATGAGAAATCTTTTTGTGATATTGTTCGTAATCTAGATAACCTAGGACATTATTTCTCTCACAGAGGTTAATATGTATTATCGTTTTTATAGTGGCGAAGAACCTTCGAGCCTTGGTGGTCGTTTCTCGAAATCATCTACTGAGAGAGAACTTATACTTCAACGACGAAAAGAACATATGCGATTAACAGCACGCAGAAAGTATTTGGAAAAGCATCGGAAATCCGAGATTGATTCGACAAATTCGCAAATAACGAATACTGAAAATATTGAAAATACTACGTCTTAGATGTAAGCAGAGATGATGATTAATATGATTTCGAAATTACGCAGAGCTTCATAGTTGACATGAAATTGACTGTACGTTTTTTTATTTTTTTTTCTCTTGGATATGAGACCATGGGACATACATAACGAGATCATAGAACATACAAAATGATGCAACACATATTTTTGCTGATGATTGATTATTAAATATAGCAAGAGCATATCGAAAGATCTCTTTATGTATTTAACAGTTAGTGCTCTTAACGTTCTGAAAACAAATTAAAGTCACAGTCCAGAGATTAGGCGCGACATTTAAGAATATCGATAGGTTGTGAACGATATACTCATGAACGATTAGTATTGAATCGATTACTCAATACCATCAATTTATGATAAAAGCTACGAGAGGACTAAATTATGATAGAAGATGTTACGATTTTTACGTAATTTATTTAAATATCACGCTGGTGGCAAAACATTAAATACCTATGATCATATGTAATGCGTTTTGGAAAAAAAAAATTGTTGGAGAACAACCACATACCGGGTTTTGAAAAAACCAGTAAGCTGCATTGTCGTCCACTTTCTAACGGATTAAAGTCTTTGTTTTAAAAAGTTTCCTATTTTTCTTATATATATATCTCTTGTATAATTTGCAAAATAATAAATTTATAAATTTATGAACAGATTTTGAAAGAAGAGAAAGAGAAGGAGAAAAAAAGGAGAAGACACAGAATATTTTGATTATGATAGATACTCAAAATGTTAATTTAATGTATATATATATATATATATATATATATATATATATATATATGTGTGTTTAGTGCCATAAATAAATTAAAGTGACACGTGCCAATTCAATGAGCATGGATTCAGTTATGCTCATTAGAGCTTTAATAGCTGTTTCTAAAAAAGAGAAAACGCATGTATGTTTGTATGTATGTATATATGTATATGTACACACATATACAGACACGCACACGTGTGCGTGCGTGTGTGTCTATTAAAAATTCAGTTAAAGATTAAAAAGAAAAACTTTTTCTCTAATCTGTTAGGCAACAGAAATAATTTGTTTCAGAAAACGTCTGTCCTTTTTTAAAATTTACATATGTTGTTTCGAATTGATGATCTTATAAAACAAACGAACTTGTTTTGCACAAATGCGAAAATTAGAGTACCAACTTGTAAATCTTGTATATAACTTAGTTTCGTATGTAATGAGCAAGGGTTCGGAAGTTTGCTAGCTTTGAGGAGGAATTGTTTCTTCTCTGCATCATTTAACGACACGATGAGAATAACATAATTTCATAGAAGTTAGATTTTTATGCTATTGCCACACGATAATAATCCTAACGTACGAATTTACGGATAAATAAAATGCGACAATTGGCACAAAGTTTTTTGTTGCATATTATTATTAAAAATTCAACTCGAAATTACATTATACATTTAATTCTTATTTTTAACGATGTGTTAGATGCTATTCACGATGTGCTTTGTTGGCTTGCAATTATATTGCCCAATATAAAAACATATAATTTTGTCGCGTTGGTCGATATAAATAAAATCTATTCTTACATTTTGTGCTCACATTGTGACGAAAGTTTCAGTGGGGCAGTTTAAGTGGAGCAATTTTGTAAAACTTGACCAACTCCCGGACCTTTAATAATATATAAATTTCATTACACTTGGATATACATATAGTTATTTTTAATTATTAATATTTACATACAAAAATCCTAGTTAATGAAATATTTTTATATTTTATGATTTATTATTTATTTTCATAACAGTGCACTCTGCATATTTAACTTGTATAAATTTAATAACATTCGCAGCTTTTCAGTTTTTCTTAGCTTATGTGATAAATATTTATCCATGTTCACACATACAATACACAACACACATTCAAGACACATGTATCCGTAAATATTTGTAAGATATAAATATATCCATACAGGATGTGCCACGACTCACGATTGTTTAATAACAGATTCTTTGACCTAGCTAACGTAGAGAATCGAACGTTTCTTTTCATTTTTCAACATTGCGTGTGCTTTGTTGAAATATAAAACTTTAAATTAAAATTCTATCAGAGTTTACTTGAAATTAACTTGAAATTGATTGAAAAATGAGATTATATTTATTTGTCCCGTAGTGAATTGTAGTTTGTAAAAAGTTTCTTTATAATGATTTGTAATTTGGATACTAATAGATACCTCGATGTTTTCGCTGAAGAAAAAATGAACTTGAAATTCATTAGGAAAAATATGCGATATGTACAAGATATAAATAGGTATCCGTCATTAGAATTCAGTCAGTCATAGGACATTCCGTATTAGGATACATTATTATACGTAAAGCCTTGTGTACGCGATACTAGAAATCGGTTCGAGTTTCGGTTTAACCCAATGAAACCGCTGCTTTTCCGTAAGAGCTGCAAGTTGCGTGGCTTAAACCGAAACTTGGACCGATTTCTAGTATCGCGTACACAAGGCTTAAGAAATAGATTTGTGGAAGCGTGCGCGTGTGTGTGTGCACGCGTGCGCGTGCGTGCGTGCGTCTGTCCGCATCTGAGGGATGAGAAAACTTATTTTACTAAAATGATGCCGACATACATATAGTTGTACTAAAACTTTGTAAGTAGCTTTATCTACATCGAACCATTTATATATATTTTATGGATCTCTAAGTTGCATATAAATAATATAGGTAATAATAAGTGACGAAACATAAGGCAATTTTTATTCGAGGTAACTTTCTGCGTATGGCACATACAAAATTTATTATTTTAATTGTAGCTATCGCTACGGCACAGTAACAACAGTTGTTAATAATAGTTATATTTTCAAAAAAATTTAAGTCGTTACGTTTCATAGGCAAATCTAAATTAAATTTATCGAGATGGGAAATTAAAATTTTCATTAACTTTATTAATTGCCTCTACATGTAAATAAAATAAACGTGTGAAGAGATATATGAATATTTTCATATAAATGAAAGAGCTTTATTAAATTATATTGTTTTTGAGAAACATAATATCTGGCTAGTTTGGCGAGTTAGGATAGTCCAACGACGCTTTCCCGAGTCCCTCGAAGCTATAACTTTATAATACAATACGAACTTTTTCTCAAGATCTTTGTAAACGTGAGCATGGGGTGTCCTACGTCTCTTCTAATGTAGCAATGTAATACCTATTCCACACTTGTGACATTGTACAACTAGCAAGACAAATAGAACGCATTATAGATCGTCGTAGTTACATCGCTTACTTATTTTACGCGACTATATAAAAATTCCTTCGTTGCTTTACAAATGTAGTTGATCCTGCAATTTCTAATTTGCAAAACATTTTGTAATTGTTATATATACTAAAATAATATCGATACCCGTCGCGATAAATTAAATATGTCGACGATTATGTAGTTTTGATTTTTTAAATAATTGTTTCTATGTATGGCCATATCGCTACTCATTATTACAGAAAGAGAGAGAGAAAATAATATTCTCAATGTTACAATTATATATGCATTAGCGAGTCAACCTGTGTCATACTTAATTCGTACGAATAATTTTACATCGATATAAATATTTCTCAGTAATGTTACATTTTATCGTTGCGTAAATTATCTCTGCAATAAATGCAAGAGGATGTGGACAAATTTATATAAATCTATTTTGATGAAATATTAAGAATTTTAAATAATTTGGCGCTACGAGAGTCATATCGTACAAGAAAGGAGAAAGGAGAAGCAGGGAGAGAGAAAGAGAGAGTTGGAATTATTTTCATTAATTTTATTGATCAGTTACGAGATGTTCAAATGAAAAATAGAGAATAACGGTAGAAAAACATATATTATATATATATATATATATATATATCAGATAAAATTTATTCTCGAAAATGACGATTACCTATTTGAATTATACGTTACAGTCTTATCCAATGAAGTTCATTATAACGATATGTAAAATAATATGTGCAAAAATGAAGTCTGCAAATCCTCTTTCCGGGCTTATACCGTGAAATTGACTTCGATTTTGTGGATTAACTTGCAATCGAAGGCAAACTGAAAAACAAAAATGTAAAGCCATCAAACAACTTAACCTACGTGAAACAGACGCGAGGATAATAGGATTCGACAATTACTCAAACGTGAGACAAAGGGCCCGTTTTCTATCGCTGACATTGAACTGGCTGCACTATATAGTTCAGAGGTTCAGAATTCATCTTTTTGACTCCATATTGGACGAAGGAGGTGGCAGCCAGTTCAGCAATAAAAAACAGACCCAACGTATCGTATTTTGGCGTACCGAAATTCGTATTAATTACGCAATATGCAAAAAATAAAAAAAAATAAAAAATTAAAAAAAGATAAAAAAGAAAAAGATAAAAGAGAACAAACAATTCTCCACGCTATTTGTATTTGCACGCATATGGATGGCAACAACGGTATAATACATGCGGGTTGAAGCACGCTCGCGGCAAGTAGAAGCAAAGATACGTGTGTAATAAGTACGTAACGCGTACGTTAAACGAGCATTTAACGAGCGTTGTAATTACCTCCTAGAACGAAGCAAGATACGCAGGATATGAAACCACTGAGAAAACTATTGAAAGGAAAGGTGCCGACGAGACAACAATAGACAAACTGGATAACACCCGTCAGAAACACGTACAATAAGTACGCATCGATGATCTTGAGTTTCTTGGGTGTATTCTTCGCGTACTCCGACCAAAATTTATATAGCACTGTCAACGCCGTCATGTTTATCGACCTTGGTGCAAAATATTAGAGATGTAGTTGGTTAAAAATGTAGTTTGAAAATTTGACGCGTGACAAGTGGCAAGTACCGGTGAGTCTGGGTCCGGGGTGGGTCAAGGCAAAGGATCAAGTCCGGTAAGTCCAGTCCCGTGTCCCGTGTCCCGTTCCGGCGAGGGTGACGGCGGTGAGCGGTGGCGGTGACACGTATCACGCACACGTATACCTGCACCAGTGACCAGTGACAACCAGTGATCAGAGAGAACCAGAGAGAACAGAGTCAACGGAGAAACTTGAGACCTGAGACTCCTGAGGGCAGCCGCGCCGGCGCCGCGGCGTTGTCAGCGTTGTGCCGTTGTGGTTGTGGTTACCGTCACTCGCGGTGTCGCGTACCCATTGTCCGAAACTGTCGATAAACTGTCTCCCGAGAGTCCCGAGTTCCGAAGTCTGCGTGTCCACGCTACGCTCATAATTTTCGCGTTGACCGTTGACCGTTGAGAATTAATTGCTTCGGTGCCGGCGCAGTAATGTTTCTTTCTGATATCGGTATTGTTTTAAATAAAGATACGTAGATAAGAATATATAGATTTAATGAAACTTGGAACTTGGATATAAAATACATTTGGCAAGTGATAATTAATAAATTGCAATGGCAAAGCTCTATTTCAACAGCTTCCCTGTTTTAATCGGAGAAAAATTCGAAAGTAAATCCAAATATGCGTAATTTGAAAAATTTTGATTGCTTCGCGACTCATCGTGTATATTTAATTAGCAAGCGATAAGCAAAATCGATCTGTATCAACCCTGCTGTGTATATATTTAATATTTATATTCTTTGTGTGTAACGACGTTTAACAATCGCTTAGATTATCAGGCATTCGCGCACATTGATTTATATATCAAAACCTCGATCAAAACGTATATTTTCACAAGATTTATTCGGCCGAGAATAATGCGAAAGAACGACCGCTATACAAGGCAAGCGTATAGCATTGATTATTGTTAAAATGAGAAAAGTGCGTGAACATGAACGCGAATATATAAAAACGCGCGCGCGAGAGTTCAACAGAGAGACGCGCGGCGCGGCGCCTCAATCGCCAACACGAAGCGAAGCGCCTCCGCCATGTCGATTACGTTCCCCTTCCATTTCCAGAACGCTCGGCGGCTTGGCGGACCGGGGACTCGGGGACCGGGCGGGCCGGGCACGGGCCACGGAAGTCACGGAACACGGAACGGATCGGGGCCCCTGGAAAGAGTGGCGAGTGGCGAGTGGCGTGTGGCGTCGCGGGTTGTTTAATTGCAATGGTAAGAGTCTAACGTTTATTAACCTCGCATTCATTATTTACCGAGGCAGATTCAGCGTTCGGGTATCAATGATTTGTAAAAGTATCTATTTCGCGATACACGTACTTGTTCGGTCGAAAGCGCGCGCGTCGCGCGTCGCGCGTATTTTTCACGTATCAATGTCGCGATTGTCGCGAATATCGCGGGTATCTGGCAAAAATATTAATACGCCTATTCGTTAGATTACAAAATAGAATACAATATTTCCTCCTCGATCGCAGTACGAAAGATGCATAATCGCAATCGCCAAGTTGACGCGGCGCGGCGCG
Source organism: Temnothorax americanus (assembly GCF_048541705.1). Lineage (NCBI taxonomy): Eukaryota > Metazoa > Arthropoda > Insecta > Hymenoptera > Formicidae > Temnothorax > Temnothorax americanus. The sequence continues at coordinate 4,311,583 of NW_027509812.1, forward strand.
GCGCGGCGCGGCGGCGCACTTTGGCGCGAGAAGCTGACCGCGACCGCGCGGGAGCGGGCCTCGGGCTCGGGAGACGAGCGCTTCCGCGGCTTCCGCCATATTGATCATGTTCCCCTTCCATTTGCAGAACGCGGCGACGCGGCGACGCGCGGCGGGCACGGGCGGACGCGAGACGGATCGACTCTGAAACGGAAAGAGTGACTCGTTTAACTGGTAATAAGGAGTCTTGCATGCATATTATTTACCGCGGTATCTATCGCGATAAAAATTTTATCAACGACATATTGAGAGTCAACAAACTGCGCGATGAGTATCGAAATTCCAAAACGTTATCAGCGACAAAATCATTATCTTATCCATGCACGTCCAATATTGCCCGTGCCATGCGTATATACAAGTATGCCGTGTACTATGCTCGTGTAGCGTATAGAAAAGGCTCGCGAAATCTAATTGATCAGTGGCCGATACTTGGATAATGATAATTTAATATCTTTTGATATCAGGGACGCACGTTTTCCAGATAAAATTATGAAAAAGATTCGAGATAGATGATGCGTTCTATACTTGCAGGCGTGCCACATCTGGCTGCATTTGGCCGCATCCCGGCCCTCGATCTCGATCGGATACATGGTCGACTCCGGCACTAGATAGAGAGAGCTAGAGAGAGAGAGAGAGAGAGAGAGAGAGAGAGAGAGAGAGAGAAGATGGAGAGAAAATGGCAGATGAATGGAAACGTGTACCGCAATGCCCAGCAATGCGCTGAACGGAACGATAAGGTAAGAACTATAAACGATATAAGAACCGAAGCTCGGTCTTCCGGAAGAGACACTAGCTGCTTACCGGTCGTCCGTTCCCTTGCCGCGCGGCAGGGATGCAATTTCAATCTTGCGTAAAACGGCACAGCTTCAAAGGACGGCTTCGAGCTGCTTCTTTTTATTATATATGTATTGCCCGGTCATATTCAAAGGATTCGATTCGCGCAGCGAGACACACACAGAGATTATTTCGAATGTTGTAATAAATGATCCGTGCAGGTCGTTATCCAATATCGCCCTTGTACATACGTTGTCCAGTGATACTGCGATTGAGCGACTCATTTTTCGTTTGCTTTCTTTTATACGTATTATAGTTTATTTGTTAAGCGGTATTTCAACTTTTTACAATTATACGTTTTATGAATTTTATACCGTAAAGTACTGTAACGCGCGTCTTTTTCTCCAGAATAAAAATAAATATTTTTTGTCCTGAATTATTATTGAATAAATCAAAGTTTGCATCGTGTACCGATCGATGTGCCACGTAAATTTACTCGTCGCGTACAAAATATCATAATTTCCTTCTTCCCTAGACAGAATTTGGGAAATTGACAAAATCGATTTATTATCATTGGTTGTTCTGACGAAAACGAAAAAATAAATAAATAAATAAAACGTTTCCTTGAACGCGAAAGAAGAAGAGTCGATGTACGGCTCTTTTACACAAACATCGTTCACGCGATAATATCGCGGACGAAAAATTCTTGTGTGCGTATCGTATCTTCTACACAGAGATCATCTATCGCCATCCGTTCTCTTCGCGCACCTACGTTCGCTCAGCCGCGAGCCGACCCGGCGAGATTTACTAGGACGGACGTTGTTAAACGTCGTCAGAGCGATCGACAATGGCCACGAATCGGCAAGGCACGGGAACGCGGCATGGCCGAGTACGCGGCGCTTTTATTGTAACGTTTGATCGTATAAGTACCGATCGCGCGACCGCGACGGGGCGCGGACGGCTTATTCGCGCTTCGTCTTATAAATTATTGCGGGTTCTCGACTCCGCGGGTTACGGAGAGGGTCCTTCAGCCGAGTTGCTACCTTGGAGGACAATCTGACGAGTGGTGGTGTCCTGACGAGCAGCCTGTTGCGTGACCCGAGCGATCAATATCTGTGCGAACGCAACACCCGCAGCCGCTCCTGCTCCTCGTGTCTCGTGTCTCGGTACATACAAACGCGAGACGCGAGACGCGAGACGCGCCTCTTTCGTGACTCTTTCGTGCCGCGTTTTCTTTCTCCCAGTTTAATCTTTTCCGACTTGAAGAAGGTCGCCGCGCCGCGCGCGCGATAACGCATCGTTTCATATTAGTCATGTTACGCGTCAAGCTGGGATGACGCTGGCGCGGGCGCGAGTACTCGATGAGACTTTCGCTATAGGCAGCTAAGGCAGCTCCAATCGCGAAATTGTGCGTGACGTGTAATGGGTGTGGGATGGGGTGGGGTGGGACAAAACTTTTGAAACTTTTGAAACCGCGGCGTCGTGCTTTAATCTCATTTAAATTTTGTGCAAATACTTCCTTTGAATAAAAGAGCGGAATGATAGAAGAATATTTGGGGTGGAAAAGTGGAATGAGCATTGCGAAGCTTCACGAGACTTTATATAGAGCATCTGAGATTTACTTTTATCCAGGCATTTTCTAATTAGATGCGGCAAATTTTTTATAGTGATAATTTAATTGGATATCACTTGATTCGTATTCGATCTAACACGTCCGGTTAATTTTTTGGAGTTAATGAATTAATTTCTTCGTTTCTCTTTTATTACCGAGTATTAGTTTCGATCTGCTTCCATTTTTATATAATAACAATGGCGTAATGTATAATACGTATAAAGAGTGATTTATCGTCAAAGAAATTCCTAATATATAATCTGTGGATATATTATAAGTGTACAACAATTCATAACGCACAGTTTGAGAGTTAAAAACAGTTTTCCTATGGAGGAAAATTTTTTTTATATAAACGCAAATAAAGTTAAATTTAAATAGGTTGGTATAGTTTTACTGCAGTATTGCTGCTCACTTGTACTGTGCTGCTCCGAGCTCTCTGTTTAATCTCTCTCTCTCTCTCTCTCTCTCTCTCTCTCTCTCTCTCTCTCTCTCTCTCTCTCTCTCTCTCTCTCTCTCTCTCTCGTTAGAGTTCAAGGAGTTTAAGGAGTTTGAGAAGAGTGTCCTCTCTCTTTTCATATTACGCGTGTAGATGTAGAGTTATATACGTAGGCAATAGGCATATGTTTTATCGCGATGAACGAAAAGAGGAGGAAATATTTTATTAAATACAAAGCGATCAAGAGAGAGAAAGAGAGAGTCGCGTGACATTCGCGCCTACCTTTTTACTTAAATTTGGTTTAATTGTGCAATATCTTAATAAAGAAATTTGTTGATATAGATGCTCGACGAGAAGCCCGTTTTTTGAAATTAACGATGGCGCTTATGGCGCGTCGCCGTCGCGTCGCCACGCTCGTTAACGTCATTTGCGAAGTGAACACAAAGAGAGAGAGCAGAGTTTGAAATGGAAATTAAAGTGATGTCTTTTCGATTATACGCGTACACACACACACACACACACACACACACACACACACACACACACACACACACACACACACACACACACACACACACACACACACACACACACACACACACACACACACACACACAACTATTATGTAAAAGATATATATATATATATATATATATATATATATATGCCTAAAATGTATTTAAATATAAAAGATTGTGTATTTAGAAAAGATTTCACATATATTTTTAATTAATATTTATTCTTCTCGTTTCTTTTATACGTATGACTCTCTCGTCCATATAATTATGATTTAATCTTTATGTATGTAGAAATTGAAAAGTAAGTACCTACAAAAAAAGTAAGGAATTGATTTTGAGATATATTCATATCATTTTTAATAGACATATATAAATATAAAACATTACGTAATACAAAAACATAAAAAGTACATAATAAAGCAATGTGACAATTATCAATTCATAAAAGTATTTTACAATTTTGAGAAGATAACGTTGCTTTATATAACTTAAATATTTTCGGCTTATAGCTCGTAGACTTTCGATTCGTCGAGTCGATATTTATAAACTTTGATCTATTATTTAAGTGTCAAAAAGAGACGATCAATGCTAAATACATTTTGTGGGTCACGATGTATATTTAGGAAATTTATTTGTTACATTTGTAGCTTGTGCTCCGGTTTGCCATTTTATTTATAATTTGACTCAAATGTCATCTGCGAAGGATGTCATTCAATAATGAACTAATAGGTGCCGAACAATTGATTCAGTGATTTCTCTTCTCTGTTAATTTATGTACACATGTTCTGTTTAATATTAGACTTGAAAACACACGAATTTCATTGATATTGAGAGAGATTAGATGTGAAATAACAAAATAACAATGTAATTTTTCTAGGCTTTAATTAGGATATTATAAATCGTAAACGTGTATAACGATATTATTATTTATTTTCTAGTTTTCCAAGTTTTTTTTTTACGCGAGTCCTACACAATCGCGGTTTTTTATAATTTAAAAATCGTTACGAGTACCTACGTTACGAGCACACTTTGACACTTTTGAACAGGAAAAATTAATTCAAAATTAATTAAAGAATTTGAAGGAATCGATTATATCGGTTTGCTTGCAAAGTGCATGGAGAAAAATTGAGAGAGATTTTTTTATTTTACTGCGCAAAAGATTTGCGGCGGTATCTAAATTTATTCAGCATTTCCGGTTTAGAATAGACTTATCGAATAAAAATGTATATAGCATCGTTCGAGAATATATATCAACGTATCATATCCGATCCAAAGAATTCGGATCAACATATTGTTAAAGTTATTACGTGAAGAAAATTTTTACTCGTAAATCTGATATATGCGACCAACTTTTACGAAAGTTGTTTGCTTCTATTTTTCCAAGTAAATTAAGAATGCGTCGGCATTTTGCCTCCTATAACGCTATATTGCATATCTGTGTGTGATGTATTCCGTTTTGCATATAGCGATTGACAATGAGCGACAGGAAGCTCGCTCTGACGGAGTCATCGCTCGCATTCGTTGTTCAGGCAAATGACGGAGGCAGAGGCAGGTAGCTCGTTGGGGTAGGCCGCGGCGCGGCGTCCTCGGGTTAAGGGGGATAATCGTATCGAGCCAGTGAACGGCTCGAGGCCTTTATCCTACAATCCCGGGGAAAACCTTGGACTTTTAAGGGGTTGGCCTCTGTCTCCTGGAAATAAACGCGCAAAGAAGCTACTGGAGCAACCTGCACGAGGGTGGACCGAGGTTGCCAGCAGGTGGCAGGTTCGCCGCGTATATCGATTTCTTACGAATCTACCCGGGCTCGGAATCGCTGGGGGTGGTTCACGCAAGCGGCTCGACGAATCTACGTGATCGTTTTCGCAAACCTCGGATAGCGGTAGCTAGTCGTAAGATAGACGCACCACTGTGTGATCGGTTGTTTAACCATTATTTGGTTAACTATCAAGTGTTAGCCTGCATGCGTACTCACAAGTAGTTGCTCAACGGAATACATATACCAGCCAGAAAAATTACAATTTATCATTCTCGTACGCGTACACGTGTTTATTACACGTGTGTAATTTTCTCACATGCGTAACGTTTATACGTATATATATGCGAGAAATATGCCAGAAGAAAAGACAAAATGGCGATGCATTACAAAGCTGCCTCTAATATTTTATTTGTGCAATGTGTAATATTATATACATAACGGAAATTTATATCTCGCAGCCAATATTATGCCAACTAATTTTTGTTTGGAAATTATATTTTTATATATGTTCTCTGAAATTTTTTCTTATACGTTTACGTATGTACGTACGATATTTAAACAGTGATAGAGTATCGCGTCTTTCAGATAAAGATATTGAAAATTCCACGATTCTAACTCTTTCATTCTTTTATAACGTACAATTCATAAATATGTGATTTTTTATGTTTTACCTACTATTAAAAATTATTTCTTCTAAAAAGCTTCTAAAGGGATTCTGCGAATATATTCGTCGTATACATTGTTTGGAGCTAGAGAATAAGGATCAGAAAATCTCAATTTTTTCATGAGATTGGTGATGCGTGCAATATAATATTGTTAGTGGTATAGCCATTTGACTCTAGGGACTCATTGGAATGAGGAGAGAAGTAATCTCGGCTAAGACGACAATTTATCTATTACAAAGTTTCTATAGAATGTCTTTGAACATTGATAGATTAATTGGCAGATTTTGTTCTATTTTATAGAGATAAATTAATATATACGTGATGTATTATAAAGAGTTCTCACAATCTTCTAAGATCTTTTAGAGGAGGTTTTAACATTCTTCGCTACACTGACATGATTAGCGACATATATTGCAAGATTAGCTCTTAAAATTTCTTTAGAAGCACTTCGTTTTATTAATTTATTAAACATATTATATATTTTCGGTAATAACTATTCCGGAAACCATATAATGATTTGTCAAAGTAATCTTTTGCATTCTCTTATTTCATTAAATACGAACACTATTATATGAGAATTATGAATTTTATTGTTCTCGCGCTAATTTCACAGCGTGCACGGCGATAAACCTACAACGAAATCGCCGATGTCCCGACAAAGGCGAGGGTGCTTCTGTACCTCGCGAGGTGCTCCTCTAACCTCGCGAGGTGCTTTTCTACCTCGCGAAACACAAAATGTAGCGACATATATTGTAAGATTAGCTCTTAAAATTTCTTTAGAAGCACTTCGTTTTATTAATTTATTAAACATATTATATTTTCGGGGTAATAACTATTCCGGTAACCATAATGATTTGTCAAAGTAATCTTTCGCATTCGCTTATTTCATTAAATACGAACTTTATTATATGAGAATTATGAATTTTATTGTTCTCGCGCTAATTTTACAGCGTGCACGGCGATAAACCTACAACGAAATCGTCGATGTCCCGGACAAAGGCGAGGGTGCTCCTCTATCTCGCGAGGTGCTTCTCTACCTTGCGAGGTGCTTTTTTACCTTGCGAGGTGCTTTTCTACCTCGCGAAACACAAAATGTGCTCCTCTACCTCGCGGGGTGCTTCTCTACCTTGCGAGGTGCTTTTCTACCTCGCGATGTGATTTTCTACCTCGCGAGGTGCTTTTCTACCTCGCGAAACACAAAATGTAGCGACATATATTGCAAGATTAGCTCTTAAAATTTCTTTAGAAGCACTTCGTTTTATTAATTTATTAAACATATTATATTTTTGGGGTAATAACTATTTTGGTAACCATAATGATTTGTTAAAGTAATCTTTTGCATTCGCTTATTTCATTAAATACGAACACTATTATATGAGAATTATGAATTTTATTGTTCTCGCGCTAATTTCACAGCGTGCACGGCGATAAACCTACAACGAACTCGTCGATGTCCCGGACAAAGGCGAGGGTGCTCCTCTATCTCGCGAGGTGCTTCTCTACCTTGCGAGGTGCTTTTTTATTTCGCGATGTGATTTTCTACCTCGCGAGGTGCTTTTCTACCTTGCGAGGTGCTTTTTTACCTCGCGAGGTGCTTTTCTACCTCGCGAAACACAAAATGTGCTCCTCTAACCTCGCGAGGCGCTCCTCTACCTCGCGAAACACAAAATGTAGCGACATATATTGCAAGATTAGTTCTTAAAATTTCTTTAGAAGCACTTCGTTTTATTAATTTATTAAACATATTATATTTTCGGGGTAAAATAACTATTCCGGTAACCATAATGATTTGTCAAAGTAATCTTTCGCATTTGCTTATTTCATTAAATACGAACACTTTTATATGAGAATTATGAATTTTATTGCTTTCGCGCTAATTTCACAGCGTGCACGGCGATAAACTACAACGAAATCGCCGATGTCCCGACAAAGGCGAGGGTGCTTCTGTACCTCGCGAGGTGCTCTTCTACCTCGCGAAACACAAAATGTAGCGACATATATTGCAAGATTAGCTCTTAAAATTTCTTTAGATGCACTTCGTTTTATTAATTTATTAAACATATTATATTTTCGGGGGGAAATAACTATTCCCGGTAACCATAATGGTTTGTCAAAGTAATTTTTTGCATTCGCTTATTTCATTATATACGAACACTATTATATGAGAATTATGAATTTTATTGCTCTCGCGCTAATTTCACAGCGTGCACGGCGATAAACCTACAAGAGACCGTAAAATTATACATACGCATAAGAAATTAATAACAATTAAGGGAAACCGCGGATTGTCCCAAATACTTGCTGAATCGTTTTGTTGTCACAAGGACGTGATTCCCTAAAAATTTGGAGAAAATCGTTCTTTGCTATGTTCTACAATTATTTATCGAATAATCTATAATAATTAAAACATGTTTTTATATCAAACCGATGAAAAAACAGTTTGAATATTGTAAAAAACATTTATATATAAATAAATTTAATCTTCATTAATTGATAATATTTAAGAAAAGCCCAGCGGCTAATAATAATTAACCTACGATACGTTCGGACCCTCTGAGAAACCCATATGATATTCGGCCCTGTCCGCGGGACGTTCCGCTGCTAGCTCCCGCTGCTAGCTTCATATTATCGAATCATTTATTGTAACAGGTGTATTCTTTTATTCAATTGGTAGGTATTTTCTTACGCGCTTACATCAATCGACATATAGGTACACATCTATATGAAAAATCGTATTCGTCTTTCTTAGATCAAGCTCCTTTAGATTTATCATTGATCTCATCATCTATTTTATTCTTATTATTGTTAACGCCGAAAACATTCGAGTATCATATGCGCGACACTGCTGGTTGTTGCTCTCCGATTATCGCGTTTTTCTTTAGAAGCATATAATGAATAAAAAGGCGAATTTGTTCACCAACGGACAAGTTTGTTTGGTCGCCTGAAAAGAGGATAAAGATTTTTGGTGAAACAGACAGCCTAAAAATTATATCTTATAGGCGCGATACAGTTGCCGTATAATTGCGTTTGCGTATGAAAGGTCAGGGCATGCGCCAATCTTCGTTCGAGTCGATCTGTGTGCAAATGAAGAAGGACCATCGTGGAAAGCGCAGAATAAAGATTGCGAGAGTCGTCTAGTGACGTAAACAATGACCTGCATGTCGGTCCCGGTTATTTTCGTTTAGCTTGGTTCGCAATTTCCGATTCTATCCCCATCCTTCGTCCCGGCCTCGCGCGTCCTGTTTCGCGAAAAATTCTCGCCTGGTTGCCGATAATTGTATTAAATTTATGACACTCCGACACACCTGGTGTTGTAATTTTTCCCACGCGAGTGCAAAATTGAGCCTTGATCATCGATAATCTCGTTACGAGTTTCGATGGAACGCGAGTGTCAATCTTGGCGTTTCTCGCGAAAAAAATGAAAGAGGATTTGTGCCATGAGAATTTTTATCTCCGAGTCGTATATAGGTTACGATTTCTCTTATATCATTATGGTTAATAGTTTTGGGCAATTCTCTGATGAGATTCATTGAGATTTGCAACAAGATATGATATATAGAAAACATTTTATCATCTAAGTACGTGTTAAATTAAAAGAAAAAAAAACAACCAATGTTTCTTGTTAGAGATGTTCAAATAATGATACTATAGTTTCAATCATAATAGTAGATTTGGTCTTGACGGACAAGATTTTTGCAATTGTACGAATTGTACAAGCATATGGCAAGCTGTGGGGCATAGTGAAAAATGACGCTGTAATAATTATTTCACTTTTAAAAAACTCTCTAAAATAATTTTTTGTAATTGAAATGTTTCTTCTTTTATATATGTATATATATATATATATATATATATATGTAGGTCCAGAGGTATGTTCCGGGACTGTTTACGTTTTTTGAAATGTACAGTCCTGGAATATAACGCATATATATGTAATCAGATTCAAAAAACTGTCCCGAAAAATGCCGTAGGACATCAATTTTTTCCAGGACAGTCCTGGAAACTGCCAAATGTCCCGGAATATACCGATATCAAAAATAAAAGTCCCGGAACATACTTCCAGACCTACATATATATATAGAGAGAGAGAGAGATTATGGTTTTTTTTAGTTTAGATATTGTATATAGACTTGTAATTGAAAATTACAGCATAGAAGCCAGATTATGCACAAGAAACTATCTCATTAATTTTTTTGTGTTTTATTATATGCGTTACATATATTTTGTTAGACGCATAGTTTATTGGCAAATTCTAAGAATAGTAAACGTGAAGAACTGTAGAATTAGTATATCAAATATTCTGTTCGAGTGGGGAAAAAAATCGAGGCTACCCCTAGTGTTATCTATATATTTGTAAAAAAATTTGTATTTTTCTCTAATGCGTATGTATAATTAAATTTACAATTTACGAAAGAGATATTGAGCACACGCCACCAGATCGGGGAAGAAAAATTATCTTTGGTGTGTGATATCTTGTTTTCCAGAAATTGACTAGTGTATTATTTACTTTATTGAGTGTAAAAGAACGCATTGAATTTATGGCAATGTAACAATTCATAGTCAAATGCGTTTATTCGTTTGTTTACTGGAATTTAGTGATCGTACTAACCGGTAGTAGTCAATGTAATATTCATGAGCGGACTACAAAGGGAATATATAGTACATATACTACTAGCATTGCGTATATCGTAGATTATAAAGGTAAAATGAAAGGACCGATTAATGCTCGTGGATTGTCGTATAGCGAGTTACCGAATACAATTTGCTCGCTAACATTAAAAATTGAGATCAATTGGAATCGGAGAGCGGTTTCGGCTTACGGTAAATTATGTTGCTGCTGGCAGGAGATAATAAATTATTTCTCAGACTTGCGTCAAGTTCTCATGAAGTCGAGAATGGTGTACTTCATATGCTAATAGCTAACTGGAAATAAATACAAATTAAACACGAGCAAACATATATTATTGGTATTTAACTGATTGTGAGTAAAATTTAAATACATTTTACTGGTATTTCCTATTTTTTTGTTTTTTATTTTAAAACGTATAACTGAAATAATGATTTTTTTGTCAATTTTTTATTTGATTGTTACAATTTTTTTTGCAATTTTTCAAATTTTTAATGAACTTAGGGCTAAGTGTTACATATATGCAAATCTGCTAGAGTACTGGCTTTCTGTCGTATTGTTATGGTTGTTATTATTATTATTATTGATTAGAAATCTAGAAACTTAATCAAACTAAAATTACTCGAAGTGTGCAGTTTGAGTAAGCAAATTCTGAAGCATATTCTATTTGACTGCAATCATTATTATTACGAATGCGCACAATTTACAAAATGAGATGACCTTGAACTTTGATTTAACGGGATTGAATGTAATCGTCGAATTCAAATTTTCAATCTTTAAATACGCATCGGTATTAAACGCGATGAACAAATTGCTTGTCGAGTGCATCCTGTCTGACAAGATGCGGGCGTCTTTACTTACTTACGCCATCAGAGTAACTTACAAACGGACCGTCGTGCAATTGTCGGCGGAAGACGCTTGTTATATCCCCTCAACCGAACCTAACCAATCGTTATTATCTTAACTCACGATCATTGCACGGTTCAATATCTCTAACTACAGCGAGGCAATCAGCGATTTTTTTTCATCTCACGCGTTTTGCCTTTTGATTTTAAGCGCACGCGCGTACACACACATGCACATTAATCAATATCAATATAGATTTAAGGTAATCGTACCAATGCCGGGACACTTAAGACCTAATCTGTCTGGACACCTTTATCATTTTAGTTTTTAAATAACTATAACGCGAATTAAAATCAGAGATAAAAATATATTACAAGAAAAATACGTACGTGCGTCCAGGCATTGGTACATTTACCTTATATTTAAAAATGTTCTGGAGAGTTTGTTAAAATGCTACAAAGTTGATTAAAAATGTAATATCATATTCTGTATTCTCTTTCAAAGTTTGGAGTTAAATTTTAGATCGATTCACAATTTAGATAAAAAGTTATCAATTTTTGAATGTCCAAGTTTTAACACGTAACCTTGCAGTGTTACAGAGAAAAGTGTACACAAAACTAAAAACATTAAAAATGCCACCAATATAATGATATTTTACACACATGTAGATCATCGACAAAAAAAATATAGCAACAAAATTTGAAACGATTTACAAAAGTTTTTTTTCAAGATTTTTTGGAAAAAAGGTACTAACAGTTATTTACAGTCACTAAATCTACGTCTTTTACACATTATATTCTATTCTATTAGATTTGCCGTAACTATATTTATACATATATGTAGATTTTTTGTCTTTGGATCCATGGAGAATTAATATCGGTGCTTTTTAATATTTCCTGTATATACTTTTGGTTAGGACGGTGCTTCCAGAACATTCTTACAAAAATTGATTATAAGATCAGATAATACGATATGCCAAAGAGATGGCGTTGGGAGATCGTTAATAGTCGACGACATGTGAGAAATATATATAAATATAATGGTTTATTAGCGGATGGACGGATATATTATTATTAATATATAATATTGTTATGCTATCTTTGAATTTATAGGCTACGCTGATTTGTATGGATTTGCATAATATTTTTTGTTATTATGTTATTTTTCATGATAAAACATTAATGCATATTTGTATATGTGTTAATCGATTACGCGTGCGCATAATGTGTGCGTGCAACGTGTGCGCTTGCGCGTGCGAACAATGTTAATAGTAAATATTAATAAAGCTAATTCATAAACGATAATAATAGTGATATGAACAGAATATCAACAATAATCTCATATTATATTGATAATAACGTTAACTTTTAACAGTGTTTCAGATCCTATCTGCATAAAACATTATATGTAAAAAATGTAAAAAATAAATTTTTTGATTCAAAATTAAATTTGAATATGAAATTGTTTTATATGAATAATTTAATTTCTTTTTAAAGCTTTTTAATTTCTCCTAGAAATTTTGTTTCTTTCAGAAGAAGATTATATGTAAGTCTCATCGTATTAAAAGTTGAATAAAATTTGGTATCTGCCAAGGTATAATAACTTTAGTAAGTATATAAGAAATTAAATTGCCGCGAATATGTATATAATGAAGTAATGTACATCGCAATTTGCGAGTTTAATTAGCGCCGAGCAAAATGCACAGCACAAAGAGTGACGTTAACTGTGCAAAACTTTTTCGTCTCCAGGGAAAGCTGACCTTCTGTGAGGAATGGACCGATCGAACTGCGTGTTACTTGTCCCAATTGTGCCTATGCGCGTAGGGGTATGCGGGTATATATATTGCCCACGCGATACGCGCAGATCTGTTATTAAGCACAGGAGGCAGGGAGTCTGGGAACTGTCGGTTTTATTGATGTGAGATTTAACACATAGAACACACCCACGGTTTGTACCGACCCCTTCGTACCGTAGTTTGACTTTATAACTACACGTCAGAATCATTCTGATATATACGACTATGGCAGTGCCGTGGCTTTTAATTGAAATACTAAGATGTGATATATAGACCTAGAGCGCGTCGAGAAAATTTCAGAGAAGAGCAAAAAGAAGAAAAACGTCTCTCTAATTCGAGCGTAGCGCAATCTCCGATCGCGTACTCGTGATAATTCCAACTCTGAGCAATTTCAAGTTGAGCGCTTAAATTTCGTCTTCACGCGTGCAATTTTGTTTCATCGGTCTTCCCAAGTTATTGCGTCGTTGCTGTCGAGATTGTTCTACGGAATAACGATTTCTCGAATGTAGCGACATTCCTATAAACTAATATAATTTTTTAAATTATTTTATTTTATATACTTCATGTACTACATTTGTCAAGCTATATTTTGTCCGTCAAGTCACGTCATAGATGTCGTTTTCAAGTTTTAAAGGCGATTAATTTTTTAAATGAAAGCTGATTTTTTTCCTTGAGATAAAAATTAATGATCTCGTCGAGACGTTTTCAAAGCACTATAATAAAGCTTTCTTTCGTTAAGAATTTCCTGAGATATTTATAAAAAAAATTTTGTTATAATATTTTAAATATAAAATATAAAATCTTTCGTGAAGTATTTATTTTTCTATGACTTTACCTTTATACTTTTATACGTAAAATAATGAAAGAAAGCGAATAATAATATTAATTTTTACATTTGCAATTTTGCAAAATTGAATGCGTCTACAAAATGTAATCGAATTTTTTAAAATAATGTTTCTGTTTTTTTTTCAACAATTGATTTCTTTCATTATTTTACGTATAAAAGTATGAAAGTAAAGTCGAAAATTGTGTAAATACTTTGCGAGATATTTTATATTTTATATTAAAAAAATATAAGAAAATTTTAAATATCTCAAGAAATTCTTAACGAAAGAGAGCTTTATTATAGTGCTTTGAAAACGTCTCGACGAGATCTACAACTTTTCAAGATCTACAACAAAAAATCAAGTTTTACTTAAAAAATTAATCGCCTTTAAAATTTCTTGAAAACGACATCTAGGTATGACGTGACTCGCATTGGAATCATGTGTCCCCCTTCAAACCAAAGAAGTTTTGTTTGAAACATTTATCTCTGGAAACAATATTTTTGGAGATAAAAATTTGTCACGCTTTATTTTGTCCACTGTATATATAATATATTACAATATGATATATATGTTTCTTACATCGATATAAAACTTACTAAACTGTTGGTTAAATTGTTTAGATAAATTTATAGCGCGCTGATACTAAGTTAAACACTCTAATGTGAAGTACAAAATGCAACTTGTAAAGAATTACTGATATGATTTTACTTTTCATGTAATTGATAATTACTCGTTCTGTACTCAGTAGATCAATTGTGGAGATAAGTAGCTGAGTCTGGAAATTAATTATTGATGAGCTATCAGTAGAGTACCGTACCGAGCACCTTCAGATAAGCTCGAAATAGGTAAATCACAGCTACCGCATAATTTAGTCGACGTAAATGCGCAAAAGCTATTTAACCATAATTGGCGATATCAGTGATGAAATATAATATATTACAAATAATATGATGTATGTATATATATGTATATCATATATGTTTAATTGAAAGCACAAAAGTATTACGAACGTATTATTTTTGCACGGATATAACATCTCGTAGATCTATTGCGTTGAAATAAATGATTGAAAATATATTTATAAACTAATAACAAATATATAGATTAACATATTTAATCTTAGAATCGTATTATTTATTAATTTATTTAATTTTGAGATATACATAAATTGCTTGAAATTTACAGAATAAATATAATTAAAAAAAATAGAAACTAGAAAATACATCTAATAAAGAAAGCCAGCTCGGCAAAAGGTGATAATAATAAAGTGTTTTTCGTGAGAGAAAAAATGTGTTCAAAATTTTATAAAGATATTATCGTGTTACACTTTTTGTCGAGCTTTTTTTTGATAGACAAGTAAAATTTTCAGGAATTTTAATAAGAACATCATGAGGATATCATCATGATAAAATATTAGAATTTTAGCATATTAAAATACATTATAATTAATTATATTTAAAAGTTTTTCAATAAACACACACACACACACAGCGAAAAATAAGGAAAAATTGTTAAAATAATAATTGTTAATATTCAGAGATTCGTTTCTTTATTTCTTCTTCCCAAGTTTTTGTTAAATAGAATTTGAGATTTGTACGTTTGGTCTTCTTTCAGGATAAAATATTTCATATGTATATAAACTAGTAAAATAATAATAGGCAGAGATTTTGATATACCATACATAAGAAAAAATATAAGAAAAATTGAGAATATGGGCAATGGACATCTTATAACTTAGATATTTTATAACATATCTCAATAGTATATATATATATATATATATATATATATATATATGTCTATTTTCTTTTCTGCTCTAATTTAGATAATATATTTGATTGTTACAGAATCATAGTAGTAAAGAAATAAATTGAAAAATTAGATTAAAGTTTATTTTAACGTAAAAAACTTTTTTAAAATAGTAATTAAAAAAAATATTAAATTGAATAACAAATAAGATGTTCGATGCGCGTAACAATTATTTAATCGACTCGATTATTTATATATTACAGAAAATATCCAC